>NW_027186304.1:87104425-87147865 GCF_028583685.1 Petaurus breviceps papuanus
CTCTCTTTCTCTGTCTCTCCCCCCCACCCCCCCCAATCCCCGGCTGGACCCTTGAAATTGTTTCTCCACAATGGATCTTCCTGGTTGGTTCATCCCTCAGGGTTCATATAGGCTCTTCTACCTGTGCCAAGTAGGCCTTGAGACACTGGGCACCAACTGTGAGTTTCAGTCCATTTGCTCCCTATAGTGTACTGTTTCATCCAAAGCTAACTGAATCTTGAAACCCTAGATCTGAACTCACTCTTCCAATTGGGTCCATGCCTAATTATCCACTATTGGCTAAAATAATCTTCACAGACACAACCAAAAACCAATAGGAACTGAGTAGTTTTCTGGTCAATAGTTAAGGTCCAAAAACTTTTCCAACTCAGGTTGATAAATCTCAGTTGTGTTGTGGAAAGAACTCTGACTTTGGAGTTACAGAATCCTGCTTCTAGCCCCAGCTCTCCTGTTCATTTAATGCTGGATATGTCACTTCCCCAACCTGGCCCTCAATTTATTAATTAGTACAATGAAGAATCAGACTAGATTATCTCTAAGGTCTATTCCAGCTCCTGAATCTGTTGTCACTGACACATTCCCATCACATTTTAGGCTACATATTATTTCATTGTGCAAATGATCACTAATGTATATATCACTTTCAAAAACTTTCTCAGAAGGATTGTCTCAGAAATTTTATGAGTGATCTAAGTTTCCTCTGATTCTGTACTTTCATCCTTTTAGGGGTAATTGATTATCTGGGCTAAAGTGGAGGTTCACTTTAATGCTGTTTCCTAAAAGAAGAGGTTGTTGGCATGGAATGGAGGAAGAAAGAAGAAATGAGACAATCTACAGAAGTCCTTATGACTAGAATAAGGAATTTATATTTTATGCTTTAGAGGAAAGATTTCAAGTCCGGGAGCCCATCAGGTTGCTTGTAGCCTCCCAAAATAATATTTCAGATACATAAAGAATTAGATAAAACAAATCTTTGTAAAAAGAAACATAGAAAGCAGCAGAGTGCATATAGAATAGTAATGGCAATATAATACAAGTGTGTATCTTGCCATTGAGTCCAAGAACTACTCTAATTGACTATAATTGCGTAGGGAAATCAGGGAGATTTTTCTAGAATCTCTATTAAATCAATCAATAAACTATGTGCTATGCACTATGCTAAGTGCTAGGGATATAAAAAGAGGCAAAAAACAGTCCCTGCCCTCCCAGAGCTTATTATTATTATTAAAATTAGGAGTTAGGGAAAAAGTAAATAGTGAAGAGGCTTTGCAATAGTCCTGGGATGTGTTGAGAGAAAGTGCAAAGGAGATACTGCACAACTTGAAGAGGTGTTATAGAAAATAAATCCAATTACTATAGTGTTTAATGGGCTTATTACTAATGAAACTGTATGTGTAGGCAAACTAACTTTCCACATAGATTTAGTAAGTCTGGGTGACACATAGTATCATGAATTTAAAGCTGGAAGGGGTTGAAGAGACTATTGAGTGCTGGCTCCTCATTTTAAAGATGTCATATAGTAAGCAGGTAGTATGACAGAACTAGTATGTGGACCCAAGTCACATGATTCCATTTTTGCCTCTGCATAATTATAAGAAAAAAAACCAACCACTTCTCTAAACACCTCTCTGAAGCATTGGTCCATGATGGGCCTGTGTTTGATTTAGTAAGGGCAAGGGGAAAAGAAATACATACATAGTACATACATACACACATCCACATATATACATATATTTGCATATATACATGTATGTATATTTTTAAATTAATCATAGGTTTATTAAGGTGAAACTTTTTGTCCTGGTAACCTTCCATATATTAGTCCTAATTCTGTCTTCTGGGGCAATAGAAATCTATTCCTCTTATAGACATCAGCCCTGCAGATATTTGAAGACAAGTATTAAAATTACCAAAGGAGCTAGGACTAAAACCAAGAATCACCCAGCTAGCAAAACTGAGTATCATGCTTCAGGGGAAAATATGGTCATTCAGTGGAACAGAGGACTTTCAAGCATTCTTGATGAAAAAGCCAGAATTGAATAGAAAATTTGACATTTAGGTACAAGAAGCAAGAGAAACATGAGAAGGTAGACAGGGAAAAGAAATAATAAGGAATTTATCAATGCTGAACTATTTACATCCCTATGTGGAAAAACAATAATGATAACTGATGAAGCATTTCTCAGTATGAAAATAGTTGAAGGGAATAGAAATGTGTGTGTGTATATATATATATATATACATACATATATATATATACACACATACATATATACACACACATACATATATGTCTATATAGGAGGGTATATGGGCATATGAATACATATGTGAGTGTGTGTATATATGTGTACATGTATGCATAGACAGAGGGCACAGGACCAATTTAATAGGAAGGGATGATACTTAAAAGGGGAAGTTAAGAGGTGAGAAAGGAATATAATGAGAGGAGATGGGGAGAGACAGAATGGGGTAAATTATCTCATATAGAAGAGGCAAGGGAAAACTGTTACAATGGAGGGGAAGAACAGGAAGGCAAAGGGGAATGAGTCAATCTTATTCTCAATGAATTTGGCTTAGTGAGGAAATGACATACACACTAAATAGGGCATCTCACCCTATAGGAGATTAAGGGGGAAGGGGATCTGAGGGAGGATGATGGAAGGGAGGGCAGCCTGGGGGGAAGGGATGTTGGAAGCACACACTTTTGAAAAGGAACAGGATCAAAATAGAGAATAGAACAAGTGAGGGGTGGGATAGGATGGAAGGAAATATAGTCAGTCTTTCACAATATATCCACTATGGAAATGTTTTGCATAGCTATACATGTACAACCTATACTGAATTGCTTATCTTCCCAGTAAGGGTGGGTGACAAGGGAGCAAGGGAAAGAATCTGGAATTCAAAGTTTTAAAATCAAATGTTTAAAAAAATATATACATATATATGTATATATATACTATTATTAATATTATTTTACATGTAACTGGGAAATAAGATATACAGGCACTGGGGCAAAGAGATCCACCTTGCCCTACCGGAAGTCAGAGGAGGTATAGGAGAAGATATGGATGAGAGCAGGCTGGAGAAGGGGATATCCAGTGGGATTGCTATTTTGGGGTGGTTGGTAGGGGAAAAACTGGGAGAAAATTTGTTACTCAAAATCTTGAGGAAATGAATAATATAAACTAGAAGTTAATGAAGCATTTTATTAAAAAAAAAACTTATTTAGACTCTGGACAAAGCACTTGACGTCTCTCTGTCTGCTTTAGTCTCTTCAACATTAAAATAGGGACAACAATAGTGCCACCTAATAGAGCTGTTGTGAGGATCAAATGAGCTATTATTTGTAAAGTACTTAGCACAGGACCTGGTACATAGTAGATACTTAATAGATACTTGTTTCCTTCCTTTTCTATGGTGAAATTTGGGGAAAACATTTCCTTTTTCTCCATGACATATTGCAGATCTAAAACAGTTATCTCTCCCACTTCTCAGGAGTCACGGGAGTGGGGCCCTGAAATCTGAAAAATCCAAATGCAATTACGTGATCCTCCCCTTGTAGCAGAGAAGTCTTTCTGCTTTGCTTATTTCCTTCTCTTTTTTCTTGATTTTATACAATACCATTCATATATTTTATGCATTTCTGAGTTTCTAAACTTTTTCTGTGTTGCCTGCCTTTCACATCTTACGAGACTTCAACAAAATTCCCCTAAAATTCCCATTTAATTTCTTATGCCAGTCTGTGATATAACACAATTGAAATGAGAAAAGTCATGATGTGGAAGGGATAACTGTACTGGCCTTCTCTGAACCTCCTTGGAGAGTGGTTCTGCAGATCCTGTGAAATAATATGTTAAAGCCTTTTATTTATAAAAAGCTTTTTATTTTTATTATATATATAATGCATATAAAATATATATAATAAATATATTATATGTAAATTATTTATTTTATAAATACCTTTTATTTGTACTATATCTTACAATGAAACAAATCACCATGATCAATGTCTCCTCATAGTCTCCAAGCTAAATATTCCCAGTTCTTTTGATAATTACATGAAAATATGGAGCCCAAATCCTATTCTTCCAAGTTTCCCTCTTTTATTGGGACTTTAGTTCATCAATGACCCTCTTCAAATATAGTGTCTAGAATTAAGAGCAAAATTTCAGCAGTGGTGAGACCACCAGGGTGCAGTGAAACTATTACTTTTTATCTTACTATTATATATTTTATATTACTATTAGATAATGATTTGTATCATAAGCCAATGCAAACTGAATTCACTGTTAAATTTGGAATCTGAGGAAACTAGCCAATTTCTGTCAATGCTAATCATGTCACCATAAATGGTTTTAGTCAAGTATTTCCATAGCTAATTGAATACTGTTGTAGAATGGACTGTTTTACTCAGAGCAAATATAATACAAGGTGATTTAACATTGCATGAAGTTTTAGAGCAGTCCAAGGTATAGTTCATTAATTAATGTCAAAGTAATATACAATAGAAAAAAAAGTTTAAAAAATTACATAGAGGAAAAGCCAAAGATGATCCATTAAACAATCCAGCTTTCAAAGTTAGTAGTGTGATTATATTCAATTAAAATAAAAAGCTGAATTCTATAGATCATAGTTCCCAACTAAATTCAGATTCAGTCTTTCAAATTGTATCTGGGTGGAAAGAAAGGTCTAGAATTCTAACTAAAAGTGTAGAATCAGTCATTCCATTGTTAGGCTTACCCCAAATGCTTTTGTAACCTCAGGCAAGTCCTTAACTACCACAAAACCACAATGCCCTCTTGGACACAGCAAGTTTATTTCTACTGTATAAACCATCCAAAGACCTCACAGCACTTAGAAAAGTAATATGGTTAAAAAGTGATTCAGGACTTGAGAATTTTTGACTACCTTTTGAAAAGTAATTGGCAATAGACAATCCTATACTGCAGAAACTATTCAAGCAAAAAAAAAATTTTTTTAAGTATTTTTTTTCAGTATTTCACTGCCATCTGTTGGATATCAACTGCATTTAAAATGCTTGAAAACTCACCGTGAACGTAAATCGAGATGCATTACATTTTAATTAATTACATTAACAAATTAAATTACATTGTAATTACTTACAAATTAATAAATTTAAATTTAATTTAAACCTTAAAATTAAGATTTTAGTCTTAAAAAATAAATAAAATTGAGCTTTTCTTCTCTATTGGCAGTGAACTTCTATTGATGTTCCTGATACAGTGGTGAAATTTCCCTTTCAAGATTTACAGTTTGGAATTTCACATAATCATTATTTCTGGATGTCCCAAGTTCAAATAGGTGAACAAAAGAATCACAAGCTGCTGAGAATTTATGTCAATTCAAAAATGACCATGATTTCTAGACTAAGCTTGGGCTGAACTATTAGCTAATAGAATATTTAGATATTCAAGTAAAAGAAAGCTAAAAAAAAGTCTTGCCAGCATTAGCATAAGCTAAAAATATGAAAATTGAGAGGGAAGACCTATGTAAATAAAATAAAAGGTGTGAGCTTCTTTTATATTCTAAGTGTTCTCCAGTAAGTGTTTTCAAAAACTACCATCATTGACAATTCAACGGGGAATTAATGCATAGTTTGTTATTAATTTGTCATTATTATTTAATTATTAATATTAATTATTAGTAATATTAATTAGTTAAAATAAAATTAATATTATTAACCTTATTAGTTTATCCCAAAGCAGGAATTTTAAATAATAGAAATAATGAAATTTTATTTTTCAAAACATCCACGAAATATCAGTACTGCTTGAGGGAAAACATGGTATTTAGAACTCTATTATAGGTAATGTCTAATGCTAGCTTGCCGAGGTAGCTAATGTTCAGCATAAACTATAAAGGACCATAAACATTCACTAGGAGTGTGTGCTCTGCTCTTTCCTTCAGTGACTGAGCTGTAACTATTCATGTCTATACAGGAATACAGGAATGAATTTTCTTTTGTCTTGTTTCTCACTGCCAGGCCAATCCAAAGATAAATGTTTAGGTCCAGTAGGAAGGTATAAATGTGGCATGATTTGAGAGGCACCAGAAATGACCCTATCCAAAAATATATCCCTTGCTTCCCTTTCCCTAATCTCTGAAATATCATGATTAAAACTATTTCTTTCTTTAACAGCATTTTCAGTGGAATGGAGGACTGGCAATTGACAGTCCTTTCCTTTTGGGGGGGGGGCGCGCAGAAGGGGGCGGGGAGAGTGGTCCTTTCCTTAAAGCATATATAAATTAAATATATTTTAATATTTAATATAGAAGAAAACTCAATTTTATTTATTTTTTAAGACTAAAATCTTAATTTTAAGGTTTAAATTAAATTTAAATTTATTAATTTGTAAGTAATTACAATGTAATTTAATTTGTATATTTAATTTGTCCTTCCTGGTGGGTGAGCCAGGGCATAGATTCTTTTCCCTTTGGATTTCAATCCTGCACATGCAGGCTTGGTGTCCCATAGTTATTCCATATCTGATACAATGGATAACTCAGAGCCTGAAGGCTCAGATAAATAATTCCTTTAATAAAAACCTACTCAATAACCCCCAGGTAAAAGGAATCAACAAGAGGATAAAAACAGTCCACAAAAAGCACATAAAAGCATCTAAAAACCTCTAGCAAAGAAATAAAGGCAGTCATCAAGAAAATTCCCTGGGGTCTCAAAAGCTCTACGCCCAAGCCCTAAAATTACTTTTATATACTGAGTAATGGCGGTCTGGCACACACACAGAGTACCTCAGATAACATCCTCTATGTGGAAAAAAGTCATTCTGCACTTGTGTAGAAGCTTAGATCTCCATGACACGTTGTTGTTTTTGTTCAGTCATTTCAGTCCTGTCCAACTCTTCGTGACCCCATCTGGAGTTTTATTGGCAAGGATACTGAAATGGTTTGCCATTTCCTACTCTAGTTCATTTTACAGATGGGGAAACTGAGGCAAACATGGTTAAGTGACTTACCGAGAGTCACACAGTTAGTGTCTGAGGCCATATTTGAACTCAGGTCTCCCTGCCTCCAGGCCCAGAATTCTATTTACTACACCACCTACCTGTCCCATGACATACTCCACAGCTGGGTGCAAGCTTAATCCATGTTGGGGGAAAGTTTACCAAAACTGCTCCAGGTCTTCTCCATGTAATTTCTCTGACCAGAACAACACTGGTTTATGACATGGAGGACAACTTAAACCAGGCACATTCCATTAATGTCCTGGGGCATATTTGATGAGCCTTTTACTGTCCATGAGTGACCAAGGGGCTGAAGTCATAAGGAAGATTTCTTTTGAGTGGCTTTAGAGCTGGTGCCAGAACTGAACAAAAAGATCAGTCCTTTGTCTCCCTCAACCTTTTCTGAACTTTTCCTTCCTGGTGCCTAGCAGAGAAGGATCTGCTATGAACCTCCAATTATGGGGAAGAATTGTAGCTTTGGTTGTGCCATTTACAAATTGACTCCTACGTGTACTTGAAGACATAGTGCCTCCTTCTGTATTTTTTCTTTCTTGATCTTAGGTGAAAGCTAATGAGATGGCAATGCTGACGCAACTGATGGATTCTTGGATAATTTTGATGCCTGTCGGAATAATAATGAACAGAAGTGTCTAATTAAAGTTGAGACTCATAAGGACTGGAGGCTTTTATGGAATGAGAAAGGTTCACCTACCAGAGGCTGAGAAACTGTCAGATCACTGAAGTCCTAATTTTGATAAAAAGTGAGAAGGTTTGAGGGAGAGAAAGCGGGTCCATCAAAGTCATTTGAGTTCCCACTGGTAACCTTGGCTCTTCCATCTCAGGATACCCCTAAGACACCAAGACACAATGCTTTCAGGATCACATAGCAGCCAGGTGGGGAGAGGAGGCAGGCAAAGGCTCTGCTCTCCCTTCATCTGAAAACTCTCATCAATAAGTGCTTTGCTCATTGCTGGGAAAGAAAAGTGCAAAAAAAGCAGGGAGAGGAGCATATGGATCCTGTGGTATACAAACTCAGTTCTCATTCTGTGTTCAGACCTTCTGACTCCAGGGTCAACTTACAAACTATTCATCACCACATAGCAAAGATCTGTCTATCACTCATACTCAGGAGAAGAAGGTTCACTAAGTCTCCATATGACAGATTTGAAAACAAACAGGGAATACTATGCATGTTGTGTAAAACTCATTAGGAAGGGTGGGAGACATACATATATGCACATGCACATAAATATACATGCATACACATATGTTTATGTCTATAGAATAGTCTTTATATGTTTATTTATATGTATATTGCTTATTGCAGACACATATTTGTATTTTGTATATGTATAAATACATCCATACGAATGTACATGCATGTATATGTGTGCCCATATCTATACACATATGCACATATACATACAGATACATGTTGAGTTAAGGACTGGGTCTTCATTAGTCAGTTTCACTCATTGAATTTCTGTAGATAATCTCTTTTAAAATGAATATATCCCTACTTGGAATAACAGATTTAAGTTTTGATGTTTTTTTGGCAACTTTTGTCCACTGAACTAGTTTATACAATCCTTTCAAATGTGTTTTGCAGGGTTTGGAACGGATTTAATTTGAGAGCACATGCCAGATTCAGAGTACTCTCCTGGAATCCCCTATCTTCCCAATAGCTCTGATCTATGTTCTAGAAGTTGGCATATAGCCAACCTTTACCATCTCTAATCAGAGGGTGGGAGGGGCCCTGGGAAAAGAGGATACTGAGGAGGTATGAGTTTCAAATTTTATTCCATCTTGTAGAATGATGAATTTCTAGAGATCATGAAATCTAGGAGATCGGCCAAGTGAGGAATGATGAGGTCAATTACCTGGGTGAACTCCACAAACAACGAGTCTAGGAGGAGCTGCTAAGATAACCAATCCTCATCCTCTCCAGCCAGAGGATTCAATTCTCTGCACAGGATAAACCCAACAGTCATAAGGGCCTTCTGATTCCTTTATAAAATCCCAGGAATAATAATACAGCATGCAAAATGACTATATATTTTCGTTCTCAATATCTGACAGCCCTACCTCCTTTTCCCATCATAAATGTCTTTGATAATGTCTTTTATGCCACTTCTCTCAAACATTGGCTATATGAAAAGGCTACCATTACTATGGGTCTTTTCATTACTAATATATTTTTCCCTTTGTTAATCCTTCCTACTTTCAACATGCATAGAACTTTAGCCATTTAATTATTCTTCATTTTCTTATATGTCTAACTCCCCCGCCCATTTATTAAAAGCATCATATCATTCCAGGATCACCTGCTATTATTTTTTTCTATTGTGTCATTCAATGATTCATAGTTGCATAGCAACATTGTTTTTTTTTTTAATGGCTTTTTGAAGTAGTGGATATTTTGGTACCCTTAAAAGCACTGATCAATTTCCTGTATATGACATCTTCTATCTAGGAGATCACAGCTTGTTGCAGTTGAAAGACTCCTAGATTTGGAGTCAGAAGACCTAAGTTCATACACCAGCCATGTCACTATCCTTAGGGAAATCATTTCACCACACTTGAGTCTTAGGTTCCTTATATGTAGAATGAAGATTTTGGACCAGATGACTTTGAGATCCTCACCAGCTTTTCAACTGTGATTCTATGATCCTCTCTGCCCTACTCAATGATTCATCCAGTTAAGCCCTATCATTAGCACCAGGTGGACCTCATCATATTCTACTTAAATGTATCTTAAATATTCTAGTTATCAAGGGTCCTCATTTAAAGAATGATTGAGAATGAAAGTTTTAATAAATAAAGCACTGAGTAATAATCAAGACATGTCAAATCTTTAAACCTTGTCTTTATTGTATGCCATACTTTAAAATATCTTCATTAGGGATATCTGAAATAAAAGGTAAGGTACCACAGTTCATGCAAGTGGCAATATATGTCAATTGGAAGAAAGAAGCTAAATAAAATAACCAGCCTTTTGAGTAGAAGATTTGAAAATCTAAATGTATAAAGGGATAGCAGACATTACTAGTGATATGATCATAAAATGTAAAGCTGAAAAGAACATTAGATATAATGAATCCAATTCCATTCTTCAGGTGAGGAAAGTGAAGTTCAGAGATAATAAATGAATTTGTCAAGATTCAGGAAGAGGGATGTGACAAAAAAAGAAAATTTCTATGTAAAATTTTAATGTTTTCTTCCATCAAATTTTTAAAATAAAAATTTGGATTTCCAACTGGAAATATTAATGCTTCTGTCTGTGATGGTTAGAGGTTGCTAGGAGGCAACTATAGCTGATAAGAGAAGGTATATGGTAATATTTTAATATTTCAAGTACACTTAATGTTTTATATGTATATAGTATATATATATATTTACTATAAATATATATTTATATAGTATATATAGAAGAGGGCCTTCTTCCCCATGATTGATCATAAGGAAGAGGCTTGTTACAAAAGGCAGAACAAGAATTTATACCCTAATGTATTCAAATCCCTTCCCCGGCTATCCCTTCTCCCATTGGCTGAGAGGTGGGCTCAAGACTAGGCAAGAAAATCTTCCCCAATGGTAAACAACAGAGGATCCTTCGACTATGGCTTACAAAGAACAAAGATGCTGATTGACAGCAAGGGAAAGATAGGGGGAAAGGGTCCCAAAGCAATGGGGAGGAATGAGCTTGGGCTGTCCCAGACCCCCACTGTCTGGGAGGAGGGGCCTGCAGAGGCGGGAAATCTGAAATCCTCCTGAAAGGGCTTGCTGCTGATTAACAGAAGAAGAAGGAGTGGGGGAAGGGAGAGGGAAGTTCTTAGAGGTTTTCACTTCTCCCCCAGACACTTTTTTTAAGAGAAGGTAGAAAATGTCTCCTTCCTTCTGGTAGTAAAAACACAGTGTTGAAGGTTTATCACCAGTAGTGTAGTGATAGACAGTAATCTTTTTTTTTCCTGTTTGCAATATATGTAATAGAGAGAGGCAGATAGATAAATAAACAGATAGAGAGAGTTATAAATAGAGAGGAAAGAGAAGGGGAAAAGAAGGGGAGGGGGAGGGGAAGGAGAGAAGAGAGAGGAGAGAAGAGAGGAGAGAGAGGGAGAGAGAAAGGAGGGAACAGCAGATTTTTCTACTTAATAAGGGAAACTAGAAAGGCAAATTAAGGTCATCCCTTTCATTTGCTTGAACAGCCTAAAGCAGATGAATACACCACCTGTGGCTAAAGTGGATTAAACCCACTGGCAGCTCTAAGAAGTTGGAAGAGCTTTTGAAAACCACCTACATGAATGATATATCATTGTGTTGACAAAATGACTCTTAGTACAGATTGAGTGAGGGTGGGTAAAGAACAGCAGGATGAAGCCATCCCTATAAAAACAGGGTACAGAATTTAGAAACTACTGTAATTTTCCTCTTCCTACAGCCTTCCTGCTTTTTATCAAAATCAAGACTTGAATCATTTAAAAATTTCTTACTGTCTCTGTAAGCCTTGCTTTTCCAGCCCCCTCTTTATTAAAAGCATCCAACTCCATGTGATTCCTAATTGAACACAGCTCTTCTTTATCTCCCTTCTACAACCACTGGAGTTCTATCTGAACCCACCAAACATGTGATCATAGTCAACACACTTCATGGAGGGTAAGGAAACTCCAAAAAATAGAGTACTGGCCAGCAACTGGGTGGTTTTCTGGCAATCAGTGAGTGAACAGGCACTTATGCCATGCTTTCTCTTGTTTCTCTTTGCTGAAACTAGCTCCATCTTATCAAATACTCTAGTTGATGGAGTCATTTTTAACTCAATTTCCTGAGGTTTCAATCATTTCTGTAGCAAGTTGGGAACTCCCATCTAAGACAATGGTTACTAAAAATTGAGAGTGAAAAATAAGTGTTATGAGTCATTTATACACTCATACTGTTAAAACTAGAAATGGCTATTGGGAAGATTACAGCCAAAGAAAATAACATTTACATGAATGTTCTTTTCACACCTTTGCCACTGTATGAAAGTCCTTCTTTAAGACCTGAGAATTATAAAATCCTTTGCAAGAACTAAAGAGTTGTGTTAATACAGAAATATTTGCAGCAACCCTGAACAGTGTGGTTTGTCACATCTGTAGCCCTGGCTTATAGTCCTTACGGGAATTATCTTCCTATGGTCAGAGCCAGCCAGAAGCCAGAGCAGTCCCCCCACACTGAGAGAAGCCTACAGTAACAGAAAACCTACAGTCCACATTAACAGATCTCCTGCTTTTGGAAAAGGATGGGAGAAAGTCTTTTCAGTTTAGCAGAAAGGTTCTGCTGGCCAGTGTTTATGTGGATCCTGCCTTTGGAAAGGATGTTGCTAATTCAGCACTTGAGATAATGGGAAGATGTTTCTTAACTTTTTCAGTGTCAAAGAGATGATAGTTGAAGAAAAGACAGGGAACTACAAACTGTTGTTAGACAGTGATTGCTTCACTGACTGATATGACAATTCAACATAATATGTTTATCAGTGACCTACCTGCTAGGTACAGAACAACATCTTAGGCACTGAACCAAGTCTCAAGTTTAGATAAAACAACAGTCCCTTCTCTTCATAGAGCTCACCATTTAGTATCAGCAGGTGAGTGGTATAGTTGGTATCCTTGGAGTTGGGAAGAACAGAGTTCAAATTCTGCCTCAGATGCTTACTGTGTGTGAGCCAGTGCAAATCACTCAACCTCTTGATTCAGTTTCACTTTCCTTCTCTGTCAAGTGAGATAATTTACCTCAAAGGGATGTTGTAAGGATATATATATATATATATATATATATATATATATACTATAACATATCATCTAGATATGAAGAGAGATATTACAAGAAAATTTAAAGAACATGGCACATATTACTTCTCAGACTTATGGGTAGGTGAACAATTTATGAATAAGCAAGAGATAGAGAGCAGTGTGAGGCATAAAATGGATAATTTCAATTACATTGAATTGAAAAGATTTTGTATAAATAAAACAAATGGAGCCAAGATTGGAAGGAAAAAAGAAAATTTGGGGGTGCAGGGTAGGGAATTTTACAGATGGTTTCTCAGATAAAGTTCTCATATCTCAAATATATAAAGAATTTCATCTAACCTATAAGAATTTGAGTCATTCCCCAATTGATTAATGGTCAAAGGATATGAACCAGCAGTTTTCCAATGAAGAACCAAAATAATTTATAGTCATATGAAAAAAAATGCTCTAAATCATTATTAATTAGAGAAAAATATATTAAAATATCATTTTATACCTATCATATGCCTAAAATGATTGAAGAGAAAAGTGACAAATGTTGGAGAGGATAAGGAAAATAAATTGAGATACTAATTCACTGTTGGTGGAACTGTGAACTGATCCAGCCATTTTGGAGAGCAATCTGAAATTATGCCCAAAGAGTTATTAAACTGTGCATACCCTTTGACACAGCAGTACCACTGCTAGGTCTATTACCAAAGAAGATTAGGGGGAAAAGGGGGAAAAAAACCTATATGTTCCAAAATACTGTAATGGCAAGCAAAGTAGTATTTTGCTGCTTGTTTCAGATGTTCAAGTGCTTTGAGCCTCACCTTTGATGGTATCAAGAGTCTCTGTTGGAAACAGTATACATTGTGTTGCCCTTAATAGGCCTAAGGGAATTTGAAGACCTTCCCTGCCTTTAATAGGCCTTTTGTAATCACACAGGGCACATGATGAGAGGAGCTTGCTGAAGGAGTGGAACCAGAGGATGGAGCAGGAAGGAACAGAACAGAGAAAAGCTTGAGCAGAGCTGGGAATAAGCAGAGCTGAGAGAGAGAATGTGATATTGTCACTCTGTCTGTTCTTCTGTGTTGATGTTACTTTGTCAGACAGAATCACTCTGTCCATTGAAAGAGGACTTTACAGGGGTGGCCAGGTAGCATAGCGAGTAAGTGCACCATCTCCAGTGTCGGGATGACCTGGGGATCAAATCCAGGATCAGATACTTAGCACCACACACAGAAAGAACTTGTCATGTAACCTTGAGCAAGTTACTTAACCCCGATTGCTTAAAAAAAAAAGAGGACTTTACTGCTGTTACAGAAGTCCTGAAAGGGGACTTTACTGTTGATTTGTATTTGATTTCTCAGACAGAAGCCTTGTCTGTTGATTTGTGCTACTTTGTCAGACAGAAAATGAATTGAGATGATAGCACAGGCAATATGTATTAATATTGTTGTAACTCTATTAAGTTTAATGTGTGTAAATATTGTTGTAGCTCTGTTAAGTTTTTTCTTCCTAGAAACAGAAACTGTGAATGGCTTGGAGTGGAGCAGTCCCCATGAGTTGAGATATAGAACAGGAGTGTAGAGCTGACTAAATATGAATCCAGGCAAGAACTGAGAGCAGTCTAGCCATGGAAGAGGATTTAAGGGGTTTGGAAGTCAGTCTTGAGTCAAGATGAAAGAACACTTCACTTGCAAGGATGATTGGCTCAAGGATGATTACCCTTTAAGAATGATTGGCTTAAGGATGATTAGCAGCCAGCCTCAAGTCAAGATGAAAGAGGACTTTACTTGGATACTGTGTATTGATTGAGGAGATTGTGACTTACTGAATGATATGTTTTGTTTAAGACTATGTGGTCACTTTAGCAATAAGTTGTTATGTTATATTGTTGTGAATATTATACTCTAGTTTCTTGAATGTTTAGCTTTAGTTTACTGCTGAATAAATAGAAAGTTCACTATACTACACAATTAGATCCTTAAAGTTATTCACAACAGCAGTCCTTTGGAGGAGAGCTGCTCATGATTGACTTTACAAATACTTATAGCAGTTCTCTCTGTGGTGGCAAGGAACTGGAAATTGCATGAATGCCTGTCAATTAGGAAATGACTGAAAAAGTTGTGGTATATGATGATAATGGAATATGATATGAATAGACTTGCATGAAATAATGAAGAATGGTATGAGAAGAACCAAGAGAATGCTGTGTAAGTAACAGCAATATTGTTTTTAGAAAAACTTTGAGTGACTAAGCCATTTTGACTATTATAAATACCCAAATTATCTACAAAGGACCTATGAAGGAAAATGTTACCTATATTCTGAGAAAGAATTGATAAATATAAATATCTACAGAATGCGTATATATGCATATATATTATACAATGTGTGTATATGTATGTATATATATATATATATATATATATATATTTGACATATTTGTGTTGAATGGCTAATAGTAGTTATCTCTAGGGTGGAGGTGATGAGGGAAGAAAAAAAGAGCCACACAATAACTTTATTATATATTTTTTTAAAAATAGCATATTATATGTAATAGATTTGCAGTTTCTCATGTAATCATCTTTTTTTTAATATTCCACTGTTATGGAAATTCTTCTTTTATTTCATTAATTAAAAATAAAATACATTTATATATGTATATATGCATACATATACACACATACATACATATATAAAACATTTGTCAAGTGCTTTGTACACCTGAAAGTACTATATAAATGGTAGTTATTATTCTTAATGGGATAAGACACAAAAGTAAAACTCTAGAGGAAATAGAAAACAAGAGTATGAGATATCATAGGCAGTAGAGCTTTTAGGAATGTTTCATGGAGGAAGTGATTTGTAAAGTTAGTTTTAAAGAACGTTTAAGAAAAACAGGAAAAAAAGGAAGAAATAGGAAATAAGTACCACAGAAATAAAGGCTGTCAGAATGGAAACATGTAAATTGGTGTAAACCAGTTTGACTGATAAGATGATAATCCCTCAAAATGCAAGTATGCCTTCATTTATTAATAAAAAGCATTTATTAGGGACCCATTATGTTCTAAGCACTCTGCTAAATGCTAGAGGTATGGTAAGGCTAATAAAACCAGAAACTGGCCATTAGCCTTTCTCTAGCCTATGGCTGGGTGGCACAAAGTGAAGTTCCCTATATATTTTCCTCTCTTTCTAAACTCTTTATTAATTGATTTTTAAAATATCCTCATTTTACTGATGTTGACTATACTTCTATAGATAACAGAACAGGATATTGGTACCAAAGTGGCTGTTTGTCTAAAACTCTATAAACTTTTAGTTCTGAAGGGATATAACCTTCAAAAAGAGTGCAGAAATTATTTCATGGTTCCATAACCAGAAGTCACTCCACTGTGTGTTCCCCTCAACCCAAGCAATGAACACTTCACATGAAGACTGACCCTTGGTGGCTTTTGCTCTCCTCCTACATCTGTGAGTATGTAAAGCCAAGCATGAGCAGCTTTCCAGAAGAACGCTACTGTGAACAGCTTTTAAGGTTCTGATTACACCATATAGTGAACACTCTATTCCATAACAAATCAGAGTAAAACATTCACAGTAAATCAAGGTACAACATTCATGTTACAACTTACCACAGAAAGTCAAAATACAGCATTCAAACAACTTATCACATAGTTTTCACCACAGAGGTCACAAAGTTTTCAACAAAGAACAATCATTTAGTAACTCAAGCATTCAGTCATCTGGATCATTCAATCATGCTTATGGAAGTTTGCCTCCTCAAGGGACACAAAGTACAATAGCCAAAGTTCTCCACTCATGGGGCACACTAAGTTGACTTAATCAGTCACTTATTCAGTCATCAATCACTAAGTACAATCATTTAGTCATTCAATCAACTCAATCATTCACTATTCAATCATCAGAAAATACACAGGCCTTCTACCCCTAGGTCACTAGTAAATTATAATCTTCTCAATCAGTACACAGTATCCAAGTAAAGTCTTCTTTCAGCTTGATTCAGGGTAGTTTCTCAGATTCCCTGGATCCCCTTCCATGGTACCTGATCCTACCTGGATTCACCAAACTGTCACCTGAGTTCAAAGGCAGATAGCTCCCAGGTCCTTGTCCAGCTTTCCACACACTTCCTGTTCCATACTGAAGCTCACAGCATCCAGTCCACATTAAATCCTTTACAGTCTCTGTTCCTGGGAAGCCAAGGCTCAACAAAACCACAAACAGGTTCATACAAAGTAACAGCCTCATGGTCATGCTTTCTCAGTCTTTGGCAGCTCAGGCTGGCCCTTGGAAATCCTCAGCAGCTCCTGCTGGCCCTCAGACTCAGCAGAAGTTTCAGCTGGTTCCCAGAATCAAAATCACTTTATCCAGGTTCTCCAAATGAAAATCATTCTCTCCAGCCTAGGGGGACCTTTCCTCTTCAGCCTCCCTGGTGGCAGAAGCTTCTGCCGCCATGTAATTTGCTCCAAGATCTGACTCTCCCTCTCTGGGGCTTCTCCTCATATACACACAGCATTAGCTTCCTGTTTCAGCCAATCCCTTCCTGTTACATCAGCAATAGGGATTCATACCTTCTGTTTCTTTAACAGAAGCTTGATTAATTATTAAGTGCTAAGTACCTGTTACCTTTGCTAATACAAAGTGATCTTCAAATCCAAATCACATTACCATTACATTGCACCCCTCCAGGATCCTTGGCCTTACAATTTCAATCTAAATGGCCATGGATCCTGGAACAAATAGAGGCACTATACTTTGTAATCCTGCCAACTACACCATATTATAAGAAGACTTTACTTGGATACTGTGTACTGACCAAGAAATTGTAATTTACTAGTGACCTAAGGGTGGAGGACTTGTGTATTTTCTGATGATTGAATAATGAATACGTGACTAAATAAGTGACTGAGTTAGCTTAGTGTGCCAATTATTTATTATTTTATGAATAAGGAAACTGAGGCAGACAGGGTTCAAGCAATATGCTCAGGGTAACATGTCTAGTAAATGTCTTAGGCCAAATTTGAATTTAGGTCTGCCTGATTATGGGGCCTAGTTGTCTCACAGATACCAAAGTGATATTCCTAAAGTCCATATTTTATTACATCACTCCTCTGTTCAGGAAACTCTGTAAGCTTTCAATTGCCTCTAGAATCAGTGACAAACTCCTCTATCATTTAAAGCCCTTCTCTCCCTAATTCCTACATACCTTTCCAGACTTGTAACATATAACTTCCATATTTAAGTTGAGCTCTTCAACTTGTTTTTCTTCATAAACAATATTTTACCTTCTTTCTCTGTGCCCGTGTTGAAATTTTATCTTATTCTGGTACCCCCTGGGAAGCCCTCACCCTTTTTAGTCAGTATAAAGTAACAATAGTAGGAACAAATGGGAAGGTAAAAGTCACTTAAAGCCTGTCCTGTAGGTTAAGGGAAAATGACAGTTACTTGCCAGACTTTATTATATAGTAATTAAAAATCACATCCTGAGACTATATGCTAAATCAGGGAAAGCCAACTGGGTCTTGCTGGCAGAGCTTTGTCATGCTAACTGTCATAGTGTGTAGGGATCAGATAAGTTCCAGACATTCATAGTAAGACCAGCAGAACCCCAGGTGCTGCTGATAACTTTGAGATGATGTGGCTATGTTAATGTACTAACCCCAAGATGGCATGGATAAGAGTTAGTCTGTCCCCCCTATAAAATGAGACCCCAAATTCCTACCTTCCAAGGACTCTTCCATCTTCTAAGGGTTCATGCTGCCCAAACCCTCCCACCTCCAATTTGTGATTACATGAGTGATTCCCCTCTTCCCCATTCTTTTCCTCATAATGCCCACATTCCTCCGGCACCGCACACCCATCTACACATTGCTTGCCTCTGAAACCCCCTTCATCTGTCTTTGTGCTTTCTGTGCCATTTGCCCCCGTGGCCTTTATGCCTTATTAAAGTGTGATTGAAGCATTACTCTCCAGTCATTGTGGTCTTTCCTGGCAAGTACCTGAAGAACAAGGAATACCTGCCCCATGAATAATTTCATAAATTAATTAGCAGTTCATTGCCTTTCCACAAGATCCTTTCCCCCCCCCACCACCACCACCATGTGTCTGAAATTTATTCCCTCATTCTTTTAAAATTTCAAGTTTCTTTTGAAATTCAGGCCATGTAAAACTTCTTAAATGAGGTTTCTTGATTTTCCATCTACTAATGCCTCCCTATACATCCCCAAATTACCTTTTATTTTATATAGACTTATATGTATATGCACTTTCTCCTCTACATTCAACAGAATGTATTCTCCTTGACTGTTACATTTTTGTCTTTGTATCCCCAGCACCTATAATATTAAATGCTAATTGATTAATTGATTGAATGGCAAAAGGGACCTTATCAAATGTTTTGCTGAAACCTAGGTAAACTACATTTATAACAAAATTTTGAAGTTTAGTAACTCTATCAACAAAAGTAAACTTGATTTCCATTCAGTCATGGAAATTTATTGAAGTTATATTCACTCTTCAGAACTACTATTTTTTTATGCATTAACTACCCTCAAATGATTTCAAGTTCCACAAGGAAAAGTTCTATGGGTCTGGTAACCTATCAGAATAGCCTAAATCAACTCCATATACAAATCTTCCATAAATTATCAGGTATGCTAACTCTTTAATTTGCTTTAGTTTTCCGTTCTACTCATGTTGAAATAAGTAATACTGCATCTATAGGATCTGGAAACATAGTGAGAGCTATAGTGTCTAAGGGCCTTTTTAGCATCCTTCTTGAATCTTGCTGCTGGGAATAATGAAAGGTTCTCTCAAACTTTTGGGCAGAAATTTGAAAAATACAAGTCCAGTGCTGAGACAACCAAGTAATGCCAGGTAAAACATTTGTAATCTAAATGAAAATGTAGGCTGGCAGTTCAAGGGAAACAAGTATGTGTACTTAGTAGTAATTTATAGCTCATGCTTTTCATAGGGAGATTTTAATAACCTATATTCTAGCCATAAAGTAGAAAGTTACAGAACATTCCATCAATTTTAAGAAGATACCCATTAAAGAGATAGCTGAGTAGCTATACAATACTGCCCCACTTGACTGAATGAGTTGACAACTGGACCTTCCTCATTTGTTGAACTTGGAAATGCTTGAAACTACCTACCTTGAAATGCTCACTTTGAATTACTAAGTTTTGCAAGCTTCCCAAATGGGATCCTTGACCATCCCTCTTGATGGTTAACTTTCAGATTTCCCAACACCCTCCTGGACAGCTTACTGAACAAACTTGGCAACTTCCATTGGCAACCTTCTGTTTGATTAGGTCTTTTTTTTTTTAATCCAGCAAAATCTTTAATTCTCACACATTTTCTCCTAAGCCCTCACCTTCTTGTGATAGTCAAAAGAGAAACCTTATAGCTCAGTTCCTGTCACCTACTTAATTCCAGAAAGGTTGAATGTAATTTTTTATAAATTAAATAGTATATCAAATGCACTTAGAATAATTACTTGTTTAAAGAATCCTTAGGAATCTGTGTTTCTAAAGGAAATAACCTTTTGAGATAACAAATGATCATACAAATTTAGATTTGTCTACATAGAATTAAACCTATTTTAATTCTTAACATCATAATTCTACTTAATAAGGTCCTTCCCTATATATTATAATATTAATATTTTGTTCATATAGATAAAAACTATGTCTGATCCTTAAATCCTTTACAACAGACATTGTAATAAGCTCTTGTCAATTTAGCAGTCAACCTAATTAAAAGACATTGTTCTTTTTTTGATATGGTATTTATATAGGAAAAAATATTTAAATACTCAAGTAGGATAGAATAAGAAAATAAGCATTTAGTTTTTTAAAATCCTATTATACTCTAGGCACTGAACTTAATGCTTTATAAATATTATCTAGTTTGATCCTCACAATAACCTTGGGAGATAGGTTAAATGACTTGAACAAGGTCAAAAAGATGAGATTCACACTCAGGTCCCCTAACTCCAGATTTAGTGATGTACCTCATTCTAGCACCACAGTTTAGACATGGCCCTTGATTCTTGAAGGCTATTCCAATAAATGTAGTATTTGCATCAACCACAGACTCATTCTGAGTTATTATCCTAGCAAAACAAAGATAGTCCTTGCCCTCAAGGAGCTAACATTCTAATGAAGAAAGACAATGCATGAAAGGAAAATGAAAGGGATAGGGTTGGGGGACAGAGAAAGAATAACATCTATAATGGGAGCATGATAGAGAAAGTCCTGGAGAAGAATGAAACATGATTCACTTGGGCTGCCTCCTTAAATGGAAATTCTGGGAGGAGTCATCCATTCAGAGGGAAAGGTCACCAGAACTTAAGGTACTTCCAATGTCTGAATTTTAGGACTACAGTGAGCTTTGGGATGAAGAGCTGTGGTATGGAAAAGATGGGGAATGGAGCAGGCTGGAAAGGAATGAGAGGATAAAACTACAAAATTTTAAAGTACAAATCTCATATGTATGTTTGCGTTCAGTAGTTGCAAATTAATTTTTAAAAACTGGGTCATTCATCTCATGGATTTCTATGTCTCTTAAAAGTTTGAAGAGGTTTTTATATTTGTTATCTTACTTAACCTTTACAACAATACTATGAGCTAGGTATCACAAAAATTTTATCACCTTTTTACAGATAAGGAAGCGAAAGTTTAGAGAGATTAAGTGACTTTTACATGGCTAGGAAGTGTAATCCAAAACTTGGATTATAACTCAAATGTCATCTGACTCCAGGATTGTTGCCTTTACTCCTACAGCTAAGTGTGATTTTAGATGCCAGTGTTCACCACTACAAGTTTGCAATGAGAGCTATTACTATGCAAACCCATAGAGTAAACACCATAAATCTTGACCATGAGAAGTGAAAGGAAGTAGGACTCAAGGGGACAGCCCTAGGCCTCTGTACTTTTTTGAAATAACTCCAGTAATGGCACCTATCTTTCAGAGTCTATTCATGTACTAGGCCAGTGTCTTGTCTATCTCCCTGAAAAATACTTTGCAAACTATAAAGGACTGCATAATTGTGTACAAATTGTTATCATAATTATCATCTCTTCCAAAGTTGACATTATGCATTACAATATTGTTTTTATCTTTACTAAATGCCAACACAACTCTGTGAATACTCAAGTACAAATTCAGTCTCTAAGATGCACTTTTTAACTAAAATTTTCCACATGTCATTTCACCTAATCACCAACCTTTTCAAAGAAGCACTAACTTTTATTTTTGGCATAATCTCACTCCAGAAACCACATTGTGCCATATTTACCAACTCTACTCTAAACTTTCACTTTACTTTATCCAGCATCATTTCACTCTGTGGGTTGCTTTGAAATTTTCATAATAAACCAGGCTTATTTGAGGAAAGGGGGTGGAGATACAATGTGGGAACAGATTCATAATGTGAACCTGATTGTTAGTTCATCTGAAATATTATCATAAAGTTAAACATAATTTGCTAATTTTAGTGTATTGATTGTCTATGGACTGCTGTAAGCACATTGTGTTGTTTTGCATTTTCGATGGAATAAAATAAAGGCTGTCCTATAATTATTATGTGTTGTTGCCAGTTATCCTTTTACCTGATGTGTAAATACTTAGGCAGTAGCTTTATTCTGAGTTTCAAAGAGGAAATCATTGGTGGGAGCAAAATAAAATGTAGAGATAAAATTTAAGAAAACACTCTAAAGACTGAACCTAGATTCTGCCAGTAAAGGGATTGGGGTGCTAGGACATGGATGATATTTGTAGAGTCTGTTTGGGATCCCTCTGTGCTATTGGTTAGTAGGGATTAGGTTCCTTGACACCCTAGCAACCCCAAGTGCTTTTTCCCTTTAGTGGAAAAGCTTGTAATTTGTTTTTCAGTTAATCATATTTTGACTGTGGTCAGGTTAATTTTTCTAATTGCTTATTTAGGTTTTATGCAAACCCTTGCAAGCACCAAGGCACCTAGGAGCCCACAATGTAGAAGAATACATTTTGAGGGGGGGTTAAGCTTAAGAATCAGTCTCAGATAACAATGAGAGCTATGGACCCTCAGAAACAACTGTTAAATTTTGAGGCAACTAAGAATTGTGCCTCATGAACAGTGCAATGTACTCCTTGGTGGATATGGTTTGTGGGTAAAATAATGGAAAAGGAATTCTGGAAAGATGTCAACAGCTGCATTGAAGCAGTTGTTTTCTAACAGTGTAGAAATTAAAAATTGACAAGATAGCATCTTGGTTCTTTCTAAAGAACTCTCAAAATTGATTCCCAGCATAGTTTTCTTTTTAATGCTGCTAATCTGAGGAAATTAGATCATAGCAATGGCTGTTCAGTCTTTGGTGGCATTTTTTTTGGAGGGGGAAGGGCAAGTCACAGCTATTAAGTGTTAAGTGTCTGAGGCCAGATTTGAGCTCAAGTCCTCCTGAATCCAGGGTCACTGCTCTGAGCCACCTAGCTAGCCTAGTGGCATTTTTAAACCTCTTAATAAAGGGTTTATAAATTGGCAAAAGGGTGAAAGATGATACAAAGGCAAAAGATACATGACAATTAACATTTAGATTACATGTTAAGGACTACTAAGTATTCTTATACTACCTGAGGAGATCAATAGTACAAAATATTGTTAGCTGCATTTCACTGATGAAGAAACAGAGGCTCTAAGGTTTTGACTTGCCTGTTTTCACATTCTTATTAAATATAGTTTAGAATAACTTTCTACTCCATAGACCTACTTCTCAATCTAGACTAGAGAGTATATGAAGAAATAAATGCTTGAACAGTAGATTAAAAATAAAAAGAGTCTTCTCTGAGCTCCTCATGATCGTATTTTTAAAAAGAGAAAGTAGGTGGTCCAAAGGAAATCAAGATCAAACAGGTTAGCTTTGTAGAGAAGAGAGCAGTGACCACAGCCAAGATAGCTCGTATTAGAATCTATATCTAATGATTTCTGAAGATTCTCAGCTGAGAGGTCGAGGAGCAGAGGAGTCATGGGAGAAGGGATGAAAAAGTTTTTTTAAAAAGTGATCAACACTATCAAAGGCAGCAGAGAGGTCAAGAAAGATGAGGATTGAGAAAAGGCGACTAGATTTGGCATGTAAGAAATCACTGGTAAGTCTGGAAAGAGTAATTTCATTTGGATGATGAGATCCAAAGCCACATAGCATAAAATTAAGGGAGTGAGAAGAAAGGAAAGGGAGGTATTAAATATAGATAGTTTTCTCAGGGAGTTTATCCAGAAAAGGGAAAAGTGTTATAGGACAATAGCTAACAGAGAATGAATGTGTCAAGTAAAGTTATTTCAAGGATGGGGAAAACATGAATGTGTCTTTAGGTAGCAGGGAGATAGCCAGTGGATAAGAAGAGATTGGATTTAAGAGAGGGGAGGTGACAGAAGGGACAATCTGCTGGAGAAGACAAAATAGAATGCCATCACTTATGCATATAGAGGGTTTAGCCATGACCAGGAGAAGGACCACGGCTTCACATGAAACAAGAGTGAATAAGGATAAAATGGTAAAAAGCATCTTACTTATATAAGGTGAATAGGAGAAAGACAAAGGAGCTCTCGGGAACGATATTAATTTTTTTCAGTGAAACACAAGGAAGTTTCTCAGCTGAGAGGTTGAAGGCTAGAAGAATCATGGGAGGAGGAATGAAAAGGTTTGGAAAAACTTAAAGATCTGCCATGCATTTCCTGTTGAATTATTTCTTTTGTAAAAGCAGACTGGGACCCTTCCTGCAAAATCATCCTCTCAGGGTTTATTTTTGCAGAGATAGTATTATTTTTTCTTGTCACTTAGCAGAAAGGGGGACACCCTTTTACGCCCTTCCCCACCTCCAGCTCTTTGAAAGATTTTGAGGTGTTTCTTTTCCCTTCTAGCATAGGCAAGTCATGCAGTATCAGCCTTCAGGGAAACTTTCTTTTGGTTCACTATATAAGCTTCATGGTCTAACTGTTTGGAGAAGCCTGAGGAAATAAATCCTATTCTATACATTATCTAAAAAACCCATGGAATATTTTAATGTTTATAGGCGCAAAGGATTCAGAAGTGGAAGACATTTTGGAGATCATCTAGTCCATCCCTGTCTTTCCTATCACTTGAAGTGATTGTAAGGATCAAATGAGCTAATATGTGGAAAGTAATTTAAATCTCAATACAAAGTCATTATTATCACAAGTTTTATGGTTTTCTTAGAGATGAAGAAACTTTGAATGAAAGAAGTTAAAGGAAAGGTGAATATCACAAGGATAAGAGCTGGTATTGTGGATAGAGAATCATAATAATAACTATATATTAGGTGGTCTAGTCCTTCCTGAGAGCTAAATTCATTGTTTCATCAATCTGAAGGAATGCAAATTTCTGATGTGATTGACATGAACCTACATTCCTTCTATTTCTTGTTCCTTTCTGTTTATAAGCCAGATTCCTGAAGTAGTACTATAACTGTTGGATTGAAGAACATTTTAATATATATTTCCACTTCCCTTTTTCTGTTTTTAATGATTAAATCTACCAGAAGATAAACACTACAAATTTTCAAGAAAGAAAAGTACAATATGCTGATCTACCAGAAGAGGGAGCAATTTATCTACTCACATCTCACATTTTTAGCAGCTTACACTTAAGTTCATATATGAAATATATTTATACAAAAAGAAAATGCCCATTTTATATGAATTAAAATATTTCCCACAGTTTCCATTTTGTTTTTATTTAAAGTACAATGAGGGAAAACAAAATAGTTGAAAAGTAGCAATTCATGTTAAGCAACTGAAGGACATTGTTAGGGGAATAACCTTTTTTTTTCCTTTTTCTTTCTTTTTTTTTTTAACCTAGCAATGGTGGCTAAAGAAAGTAAAGGGTGGTTGATGTATTTAAGAGGTAATAATGATGGAAAAGAAGATGTTAATTAGGATGCAGTTTATTGTCATGGAATTATTTGCTCAAAATGTCCTTTTTTCGTAGCAAAGTTAACCATTAAAAGTATATATTTCCTCCTCATCTTCTCTCAGAATTGTTAATTTCCTTTCAGGTGAACATTGAATTCAGTTGCCACCAACTATAGGAAGTCTGTACTGATCTCCCTAATTTAAAGTACTCTCTCCAGCTTCAGAATGAATTTATTTTTCTTATATTTCCTTTGTAATACCCCACCTTGGTTTTATAATCACAATGTATAGGGCAATATTATCAAAGACAACAAACCTAATCAAAAGTAGTATAGAAAAAAATAAGACCTCCCTCTTGTGTGGCTTTTTTTCTTTCCATGTTTTAGCACATAGTCTGGGATGACCATCTCATTTACTGCTCTAATCGATGAATCTTGGCCACAAAATGAGTGCACTTACTTCTCTTCTCTCTTCAGGATTTTAGGGGTAAACCTAAGAGGTCAGATTTCTAATGCTGTCTCTTATAGCCTTTACTGGTATTTTTCTCATCATCATTATCAATTGATATCAATTAGTCTGTAAGACTTAATTTAGTTTTATAAAGGATTATTTACTGAAGTGGTATAGTAATAACAGTGTGTAGGAAGCATTCCTCTCTCTCTAGATAAGACCATGACCTATTCTCCAACAAGTATATATAGAGTCCATGGTAAGGCAGGGTCAGCTTAGAGCAGGTTTGACGAAGGATTAGCCCATACCTCCTACAAGTCTTTTGGGGGTCAAGATGGAATGTTCTCCTTCCCCTTGCTTCAATCTCTCTTTTCTAACAAGCTCAAAGGGTTCATTGAGGTCCAGAACATGTGGCCAAGTTTCTCCAAGCCATCAAAACAGACTTTATGTTGTACCTGGATAAGTGTTCAGGAATTGCTCATTCCCAGTGAATAATCAAGATATGTTCTCACCTGATAAAAGAATCAGGTAAGTAGAGGTGACTAGGTGGCACAGTAAATAGAGCACGGAGGACGTGAATTCAAATTTGGCCTCAGACACTTAACACTTACTAGCTGTATGACATTGGGCAAGTCACTTAACCCCAATTACTCTACCTTCCCCCCTGCAAAAAAACAAAAAAGAATCAGGTAGATAGAACAAAGAGCCCTTTGGACTCACTCTTTTACTCTTATAAAAGGGAAAATTCTATTTTTGGATTAGTGAACTCTATCCTTATAAAGGTTATCTTTTGTACTGAATAATTGAATGAATGAAAACATATTCATACAGTGCTTATATGTGCCAAGCACTTTGAAAAGCATTAGAGATACAAATTGAGAAAGTCTTTCCTCTTCAAGAGCCCACACTTTTATTGGGAAAGACAATAACTGAAAAAGAGAAGATGGAAAAGCCCAGAAGTTCTAGATTCAGCAGTGGGGCAGATGGCAAGAATCAGAGGGACTCCAGGTTATATAAGTATTTAGGACGATGACATGGGTTGTAGAACATAGAGACAGGGCAGATGGTAGGGCCTGGAGAATCTTAGGGTAAGTGACAAGGCCTAGGGATGCATTATTTCATCAGAAGGAATTGAGTCCTTGATTGTCATCTCATCTAAACCCTGTAAAGAGAAAAGCAACTTAGGGAAAGCCGGAAGCCAAGAGGTGGCAAAAAAGGGAGGGTGGGGATTCCCTGGTAACAGTGGTTCTTCTCACAGGCAATCCTGAATGTGTTCTGCAATGATCCAGGGCTATTCATAAAACATTATATAACTTCAAAAAAGATCCAAAATAGATATATCATTAAAATGGGAGGGGAGAAGTAATGAGGGTAGATTAAGTTGAAGATCATTTTTCTATATTTTCATAAAATATTACATAATTAAAAAAAATCTAAAACATATATCATTAACAGGTGTGTGTATTGGTAGGGTGTTTTGGGGTGGAGAGGGGAAGTTTGCTTATCAGAAGGATTTATTACAAAACTTCTTTACTAACAAATTAACTAAGTGCATGTAAAATATCATTTCATGATGTTTTAAACAATAAATTTTCAGGAATATGACTCAAGTGAAAAAAATTTTAGAAAAGAAAAAAAATATATAAATGTTTTAGAAACCAATGATCCTGTGGATAAATCTTGTTATTCTCAGATTTGCATCTTTAGCAGTGTTTGTAAAACTTGAGGATGTTTGAATCTTTCCCAGGACAGTCTGAAGCCTTTTGATTCAAAAAAGATAGTCTATCCTTTCTAGATGCACATGGAGTTAGTTGGTCCACAGCGATCCACAGCTATGCCATGTTATTGAAGGCTATGCTTCTGTGTTGCTTTACAAAAAAAAAAGGAGCTCCTTGGCTCAGGAAGTCTTGGGAGAGAGCCGTTGGGAAGGATGGATGCAGTCCAAGGGTGTTACTGGAATTAGGATTCAACATGGCCAGGTTAGTGTGTAGATGGTTGTGGTTTGGCTTTTTTTTTCCAATTGCCTTTTTTCAAGTGTAACTGTCCCTACTTGAACCTCTGGCTCTCTGTTCTTTCTGTCAGGTAGCCTCTTGGCAGAAAGGCAAAAGTGAAATGAGTTTCATATTGAGGCTAGTTTTCCCAGTGCCCAAGTTACTCTCAGATAGCAGTTTCTCAGTCTTCCAAAAGTTATTGTGCATTGGCCCCACAGTTCTAATGTAGATAGTGTAGCACAGTGAAAAGAGTACTCCTCCTGGTACCAGAGAAAATGTATTTTGATTCTGATTCTGTCAGTTACTTCCTAAGTCCCCTAACATCGGTAGGTCTCAGTTTCTTTATATGTAAAATGAGAGAATTGGACTAAGTGATCTAAGATCATGGACTTGGAGCTGTAAGAGACCATAAATGTTATTTAATTCCCACATTTTCCAGATGAGGAAACTGAGGACCATTGATGCTAAGTCACTTACCTTGGAGAACATAGGTAGATAGTAACAGAGAATGGACTCCATATTTGGAAGCTTATTTTCCCCTAGAAATTTATAAAAGCTTTCCAAATTGTGGGGAAGCCACAAGAGGAAGAAATGAGGAATGGACACATAGTGAGACTTCAGCTGTTTTGATGCCAACCCGTAAGGAATTTTAATTTAATTTAATCTGATGGGAATTTTAAGTGCCTATCATGTACTGTTCAGGTACTAGGAATATAGAGACAAAAATCACATAGTCTCTGCCCTCAAGTAGTTTACAATCTACTGAGCAAGAAAAGCATATGATCAGCAATAAGCAAATACAAACTACATACAGGGTGTCCCAAAAGTCTTAGCATAGTTTTAAGCTTTATAGGTAGGCCTTAAACATAGATCTTCTTCTTTTTTTTAAATTAAAAAAAATTTTTTTAAAGCAATCAGTGTTAAGTAACTTGCTCAAGGTTACACGGCCAGTTATTTCTGGGTGTGGTTCTAAGTATCTGAGCCCTGATTTGATCCCCAGGTCATCCCGACACTGGAGCCAGTGCTCTTACTCAATGAGCCACCTGGCTGCCCCTAAGCAATTGGGGTTAAGTAACTTGCTCAAGGTTACACGGCCAGGTGTTTCTGGGTGGGTAATAAGTGTCTGAGCCCGGATTTGATCCACATGTCATCCGGACACTGGGGCCCTTACTCGCTGTGCTACCTGGTCCCCCCAAACCTAGATCTTCTTAATTCCAAGTGCAGTAGTCCATTACCCTATCATTTCTTCTTTATGCTTTTGTAGCTTTGAACTGAATTGAGACTTTTGGTTTACCTTGTACAAAGCAGTTACAGGGTGGTAGAAATATAAACACTAACAACAGGGTAACCAGGAACAACCTTACATTGGAGATTGGCACTTGAGGTGAACCTTCAATGGAGCTCAGGATTCCAAGGGGTGAAACTGAGAAGAAAAAAACAATTTCATGAATGGAAGACAGCCTATGAGAGGTATGAAAGTGGCAGATGGCATGGCATGTAAAAGCAACAATATAGTGTGTGTGTGTGTGGGGGGGAGTAATGCAAAATAAATTTGGAAAGATAAGTGGGAATTAGAGTATAAAGGAATTGAAAATGCTGAATAAAGGAGTTTGGATTTGATCCTACAGATAGCATGGATACTACTGAAGTTTTTTGAGCAGGGGAACATTATGATTATAGAAGTATTTTATGAAGAATGTCATTTTGTCAACTGTGTTAAGCACCAATTGGACAGAGGAAAGACTGGAATCAGATTGATCAGGGTGCTATTGCAGTAGTCCAGGGAAGAGGTGATGAGGACCTGAAAGGAAATGTCTGTGTGAACAGAGAGAACGGGACATATGTGAGATATGTTGTGAAGGTAGAATTGACAAGACTTGGTAATTCATTAAATATATAAAAGGATGAGGAAAATTAAAGGATGACGGAACGAGATAATAAGGGGTTCACCTCTTCAACCTCCTGCCCAATGATAAGCCAAGGACATCAATAGCCTATTGTGGAGCTTCTTTCATATTCTTTAATGCAATACATTTCATCAAGTCATTATATTAGATCGAATCCCTTTCAGACCAGTCTTCCTTTATGAGTCTGTTGGCAGTCTCAGTAGGTATAAAACACCCAGCTCTTTGAAAAATGTGCTTCCAGGCTGAGTAGTTATAGTGCTCACAATCTTTTTTCTTCTTTTCTTGAATGTGTGATTTTGTAACAAAGATCATTACATTATATCACATGATTAATTCATTCAGTTAACCTACTCTCTTCTAGACACTGTGCTAGGTTCTCATGATTATTACAAAGACAAAGATAAAACATTCCCCACTCTCAAGGAACCTGCATTCTGCTAGAAGAAAACAGGAATCAGAAAATCTCCACATGGGTCATCCATGTAGACTTATTCCATCAAACTGTACTGAACACAGGCACTTAACTGTTCAATGAAGATGTGCATCTAGAATGCTTCAAGACTTTCAAGAGATTTTGACACTACGATGTACATATTGAATAATTCAGTCCTTCAAGGGCTCTTGGCATTGTTGGGGGGAAAATTCACATTTGGTTGACTCTGGACACTTTCAGGAACAGCTGGTCATCAAGGTAGACATTCCAAGGGTTAACTGTCTATTTAAATGAATTGTTGCAAAATGGGAATGCACATTCTCTTCCACTGATTTAGGAAAAATTCAGGTTTGGGGACTAAAGATCTAAAGGTCACTACAAACTAGTATAGAAAACACTATTGTGAATCATCTTAATAGAGCAGTCAAAGAATCTCATAAGCAGGATATAAATTAACAAGCAGAAAATCCATAAAAACCTTAGCCATGTCTTCTGAAGACATGCTGTGTGTGTGTGTGTGTGTGTGTGTGTGTGTGTGTGTGTGTGTGTGTAGAATACTACATCTAAGATTATTAGGTTCTCTTCCATGATTCTGCTTTGCACACAGTGGCTATAGATGCCTGTATAAAAAAGCAATTGGCTGAATAGGATAAGCTTTTTTTTTTAAACCTTAGGATCTTTCAAAGATTCATAACTAAAGGGAAAACAACTTTATTCTTGTAGCTCCATTTTGGTCTAGATAAGAATATTATCCCACTGACTAGTGAATTGCTCATTAATTTATGGAATTATTCATTGTGCCTAAGGGAATGGAACCACAAGAGAGTCCTTCTGGGTTGAGTGGGAGACAGGCATGCTTAGTTCTTTGGATATTCATGGGAAAAGACCATGATGGCAGCAAATAGGGAGTAATGCTTCAATAACATCTTAATAAGGCACAAAGAATACAAAGTAAAATGGTGTCAGGGTACAAAGACAGTGGGGATAGGATTGGGATGATGGAGGGAGGTAGGTGGTATGGGGAAGAAAATAGGAAAGGGAGAGGTACAGAGAGTCATTTATAAAATCATGAATTGGAGTTGGGAACACTGGAGCATCATGGACTCATAGCAAATGGAGGAGTGGGTGGGCTGAGGGTGGGCAGGAGTTTGGTATCTCATATTTATAATTTTGATGGGGGACAGACTAACTTATATCTGTGCCATTTTAGGGTTAATCCATGAACATATCCACATTACAAAGTTATCTGCAGCCCTTTAGGGTTAATGCATTAGCATAACATTTGCTGGTGAACACCTGGAGCTTATCTGAGACTTACAGGCTAGGCAGTTGTCAGGACTGAGGGGCCCTTACAGTAAAGCCTAGCTGACTTCCTTTGATTTAGCACATAGTCCCAGGATATGGCTTTCATTAATTTATGAGACAGTTTCAAATGGCTCCTATGCTCCCTTCATTTATGACACAGTTTGCAAGTAACCACTATACTTCCTTAAATTATGGAACAGTCTGTAAAAGACTTTCAGGTTTCCCTTTGCAATCTTACTTCCTACTATTGTTACTTTAGACTGGCTATTTAAAAACTTACTATGCTAACTAAAAGGGAAGGGATTGAAAAGAGAATCAGAGCAAGATACAGTTTAACAGAACTAGATGTTGCAATCCAAAATCCAAGAATTTGAAAGCTAATATACTACATTAGCATATTTGGAGCTAGGGAACTCCTTAGTAGGGAGAGATGGTGTCACTTCTCATGCTCTAAAGCTATTTGAGGGGGAAAAATACTATCAAGATAAAAAAGCCTTGGAGATCTTAGAATCATAAAATTAGAGCTGAAAGGTACTTACAAGATTATCGGTTCCAACATCCTCACTTTATAAATGAGGAAACTAAAGCTCAGAAAGAGTAAATGAAAGAGGTAGCAAGTTACTGAGGTGGAATTTGAATCTAGGTTTTCTTGACTCCAAATGCTTTACTCTGTGATTATTTCTTTTGTACTATTACTAAAATTTTCTTGATAATAAACATATCCATTTGAACCAAACCCATACTTATCTAATATTCATTTAAAACACTCCAAATCAGATGTTACCTATCATTTGAATGTTAGAAGGTACTATAATAGGACATAAAATGCTATAGACTCTGTCATTTGTTTGCATATATGATTCACATATTTATATTCATTATTATTTCTGGGCTTCAGTTTCCTCATCTATAGAATAGATAGCCATACAATAGAATACCATACTTCTTTGGATTATTATGAAGATCAAATGAAATTATTATAATTGTATATTATATTATCATATAGAATATACTATCTCAAATGAGATTATACATTACATATAATACATATCATTTTAAATATAGAATATTTGAATATAGAATATCTTACAAGTAAATATAAGATAATAGTTGAAGATTCCATGGAGCTATACAAATACAAGCTGTGGGTTCCACTTAATCTCATGGTTTTTAGAGGTGCTAAACAGATTTTGCCTAACCCAGAAAAATCCTCTTTCTTCCATTAATGATCTTTAATGACTTTCTTTTAAGAGCAGTGGATTTGGAGTTAAATGACATAAGTTTACCCCAGATCTGTTATTTACTACCTATATGACATTGAGGAAGTAGCAACTCTCTGAAAGTCACAACCTCAATTTCGTTAGTAATATGAATGAATTAGGCTAGCACATTGCTAATGTCCCTAGCAGTTCTCAGCCCTACAGGGATCCTATTCCGTCTAGTAATGAGTAAATGTAACCAGCGAGTTCCTGGACTTGTCTTCTCTGTAGTTCCTTGCCTCTGTCAGGGGTTTAATGTTCCTTATATTAACTCTCAGAAACAAAGTAATATTCTTAGGATCAAAACCTTGTTTTTGCCTAAGTTAGTATCATAATACAAACCTGAGATTTAATTTGTATAATAAGCTGCTCAGTGAGAAAGCACTTACCAATTTAAACTAAAAACAATTCTTCAGGTTAGTTTTAGAGAGTTACTCAGGCATTGAGAAGTAAAAGGATGTGACCAAAATCACACAATCATCATGTATAAGACACAGGTCTTGAACTTAGGTTATCTTGACTCTATCTTCTCTTTATCCACTATAGCACACTTTCTAATAATCATTAGAGGCAATATTAATCCCGATGTTCCCCTTCTCCTCTTTCATAAGCCCTATTTTAGTCCCTATGTTGCTGTATTCCATGGATGTGCTCAGTTAGCTGTGATATTGACTCATTCAGGCCACTCTGAATGCTGCTCAGAACTTTGGTACTCAATATCTGGAGTTAGGTAGTATGGCATTGATAGCCCTTTTAATGAATTTGACTTTGAAATTTAAATAGAGAATATTTTGAACTATAAAAAGCAAGAAAAGGTAAAGAAAGGATCTGTGTTCAGAAACCATAGTCATATGATTCATAGAATCACTAATGATTCTATCAGATTTCAAAAGTAAAACAAGATCCAAGACTGCTATTGGGCATCTCTTTGTAATAGTTACAATCTTAGAAAGAAATAGTGTTAGTAGATTGGCACAGTGGATGGAAATCATAACTCATAGTACAGAACCAATGTCCTGAGTTGTCCTTAACAGGCACTGTGGCATTTGAGGTGCCATATTTAATTGAAAACATAATAATGACATTGATAGTCTAACAACCAGCTGTCCCTCAAAACATCTATCATCAATTGTTAGATCTCAAGACCAAATTGACCCTTGGCATAATACAAATTCCCATAATCATGAAAAACATGTTTCTTACACTTGAGAATAAACCAAAGCAAGCTAAATTATAACATGTCCTTGGCAAAAAAAAGTTTTAAAGTTAGTAATGTTTTAATTAAAAAATTAAATGGACTTGTAGTGGTGTTATTGTTATTGTTGACACTATTGCCAACAATTTAGCTTGGTAAGTCTATTGGCCACAAAAACCAACAGTAAAAAGTTATTTTCTGTTAACTGACCCTACTCCTCAGTATATTTGGACTAATGCAGAAAGTGTCTTTTTAATATGTATTTTCATGTTCCATAAAGTCAACAAAAATGTGAAGTTGTTCATTTCTATATACAACGAAAGGTGTATTCAGTCTGTTATTATAGAACAGATGAGTAAGTGAAAATGACGTAAATGGATAAAGTACATTTCCCGAGGTCTGTTGAGATTCACTGTAGGGATTTTCATGGTGCTGATTACCAATGGAAAGTAACCAAAGTCATGTAGACTTAGGAATCAGTAAGTCATAATTACTCAGTATTCATGAAAGGACAGAGCCACTTCTGTGTAAGGGTTCTATATTCCCTGTTAGAGAGTTAAGGCAGCACACTGATGACATGATTATGCCACAAACCAAAGATCAATTGCGAGATATGTTTTGTCAACCTAGATAGTAACAAAACATAGCTTCAATAAATTCCCAGAGTGATTCATGACTAAATATACATTTTAGATATTACATAAATGTTTACATTAAGATTGACAGAGTTGAACTCTTAGAATTACTTATGACTAGATAAGGAAGTTGATTTCGTCTGTACTTTATGAAAGATAAGTTTTCATTTGCATTTGAAAACCACTGCAGACTGCTAAGAAGAAGAAGCACTCTAGAATACTAACAGAGTACATTGTATAACTTAAAATTATTTTTTAATGCTTGAATTCCTTTAACTTTATTCCTGCCCACTTGATTTAACAAAGAGAGCCAAGGGCAAGCTTCAGACAAGTTGTAGTAAGTCAAAAGTGGATCAGGAAACTTGGTTTGATAGAGTAAAGGCAATTTGTTCAACACATGGGAGCAGTGCTTCATCGTGTTAATAGATGCTCTGTAAGCTGAATTGTTACTAACAGATAAGCTATTAATTTAAAAAAGAAATTGAATCCATCTCGTGGGATTTGCAGAAGGAATAGGTTCCCTTACATATTCTCTTCCAGATGCTCTTTTTAGCCAGAGGCAGAGTCTTAATTTTCAAATATTCCAAATGTATAATTAAAGTTACAGTTTCACCTCGAATTTAAAATATTAAATCTCGAACAGACCTGGGCAGGCTGCTGCTTTGGCAAAAAGAGAAATGTGTATTGAATTCCTGTGATTTCTCATTTAGCTGTTAGGTCTGCCATCTGGAGGACTGTATACTTCCTTCTCCAAATCCAGCACACCTACTTCTTCCTTCCTGGCACCAGCATGGCCCTACTGTTCAGATCTCAACTTCCTTCACACAGTGTTGTTGAGGCCAGCAACTTGTAGGTGATTTTTCTTTTCTCCAGTGTCAAGAACTTTATGTTGCCCTGGATTTAGTACTACATACTTCCTGTTGTTCATTTTTGTGACTGAAATGTTTCTTCCTATTGCACGAAATCTTTCTAGAATAAAATAAAACATTTAATCTACTCCATCTCTTTAAATTCATGCCCCATTTATTGAAATATAGCACATTTTAAAAATAAATGAAGTTAATTATTTTATTTTATTTTATTAGTTTGGGAACCTCCTCCAAGGTAACAACTAGTTAGTAGATAAGTCTTAGGGAGCTGCCTGAATTTCAGCTAAGTGATAAGTGATTTGTTCATGAACACACAGAGTATTAGAGGCCAAATTTGTATTCAAATCTTCCTGATTTGTATTTGTATTCAAATCTTCCTGACTCTAAGTCTCTATCCACCAGGTCATTTAATATAACAGAATTTTGATACAAAAGGATTTATGAATTGGTGTGAGTTCACTTTAAGAAATAGAGCCTTTAAGGGGCAGCTAGGTGGCACAGTGAATAGAGGACCAGCCCTGGAGTCAGGAGAACCTGAGTTCAAATCCGGCTTCAGACACTTAACACAAAAACTAGCCATGTGACCTTGGGCAAATCACTTAACCCCAATTGCCCTCCAAAAAGCGGAAAAAAAAAGAAGAAATAGAGGCTTTAACCTTTAGATAATTTGGGGATTTCGTGCTTTCAATTTTCATTCACTGTCTTCTCCATTGCTATTATCAACATAATTGTCCACTTGCTATTGCTTATACTACTGGAATGTAAGTTCCTTGAGGGCAGGAATGGTATCTTATCTCAGTCTTATTTTCATGCACAAAAATGACCATCTCCAGTGTTTAGCACAGTGCTCTGCATACAGTAAATGCTTAGTAATGTTTGCTATTTTGTCTATTGTAACTTGGGGAATTGTGAAATTAGCTGTGGTTTTAAAGAAAATATCAATTTATTCCACTGAAAAAAGTTTTTATATGTCAGCAGTCACTAATTAGGTTATTAGCTATCAATTGAATAAACAAAACATTAGGATAGGAACAAATCAGTTCACAGAGACACAATCTATTAATATGCTATTTCTTATCAGATATTTTCTCATTGTTAAAGGTACATAGTCCTTTGGTATACATTTTTGTTGTTGTTTAGTCATGTCTGAATCTTCATGACTCTGTGGACCATAACATTCCAGTCCCTTATATCCTTTACTTTCTCCCAAAGTCTGACCAAGCTCATGTTTGGTGCTTCCATGACACTATCCATTTCCTCTGCTGTCGCTTTTTCCTTTTACCTTCAATCTTTCCCAACATCAGTGTCTTTTCCAATGAGTCCTGGCTATCATATAACCAACATGTTTAAGCTTCAGCTTTAGTATTTGACCTTTTAGTGAACATCCTGAATTAATTTCTAAGTATTAATTGATTTGACCTCCTTGTTCTCCAAGAGACTCTCAAAAAAGTCTTCTCCTTTACCACAATTTGAAGGTGTTAATTCTACAGCACTTGGCTCTCCTTATAGTTCGGCTCACAGCCATCCATTACTACTAGAAAAAAAATCATAGCTTTGACTATATGGACCTTTGCAAGCATGGTGATGTTTCTGCTTTTTGTATACTGTCCAGACTTGTCATAGCTTTATTCCAAGGAGCAAACATGTTTTAATTTATTTTTTTCTTACTCATTTAAAATTTTTGTTTAATGATTTATTTTCCCCAATTGTATGTAAAAGCAATTTTAACATTCTTTTTAAAAATTCTGAGTTCCAAATTATCGTCCTCTTTTCCCCCTCCAAAGGGCAAATAATTTGATATGATTATACATGTGAAGTCATGTAAAACGTATTTCCATATTAGTCATGTTGCAAAAGAAAACACAGACCAACCAGAGTAATAAAGAAAGAAAAAAAAAGGCTCAATCTTCATTGAAACTCCACTAGTGCATTCTCTGGAGATAATATTTTCATTATAAGCCCTTCAGAATTATCTTGGATCAGTGTACTTCTGAAAATAATTAAATCATTCAGAATTGTTTGTCATACAATATTGCTATTACTATGTACAATGTTCTTCTGGTTCTGCTCATCTCACTTTGTATTAGCTCATGTAAGTCTTTTCAGGTTTTTCTGAGACCATCCTGCTCATCATTTCTTATAGCACAATGGTATTCCATTATATTCATATGCCACAACTTGTTCAGCCATTCCCCAATTGAAGAGCATCCCCTCAATTTCCAATTCTTTGCCACCACAAAAAGACCTGTTATAAATATTTTTCTACATGTAAGTCTTTTCCTTTTTTTAAAAAAAATCTTTTTGGGTTAGAGACCTAGTAGTGGCATTGCTAGGTCAAAGGGTATGCATGGTTTTGTAACCTTTTGGATTTAGTTCAAAATTGCTCTACAGAATAGTTGAATCTGTTCACAACTCCACCAACAATGCACCAGTGTCTTAATTTTCCCACATTCTCTGCAACATTTGGCACTTTCTTTTTCTGTCATACTAGACAATATGTTATGTGTGCAGCGGTACCTCAAAGTTATTTTAATTTGCATTTCTCTAATCAATAGAAAATTAGAGCATTTTTTCATGTGACTATAGATAGCTTTGATTTCTTCTTCTGAAAAGTGTCTGTTCATATCCTTTGACCATTTATCAATCTTATGAATTTGACTCAATTCTCTATATTTGAGAAGAGAGGTCTATGTTAGAGAAATTTGATGATTTTTTTCAGAATTATATTAGTCTTTCCAAAAAATATGGACCAATTTAAACATTTTCTTGTAATTCTTGCACAGGGATCTGTGTAATCTCTGTATCATTCAATTTTAGCATATGCTGCCGAAGCAAGCACAGTGTCTTTTAATTTCATGGCTGCAGTTGTTATCTGCATTTATCTTTGAGACTAAGAATATAAAATCAGATACTGGCTCCATTTCTTCTCCCTCTATTTGCCAGAATATAATGAGACTAGTTCTCAAGATTTTAGTGTTTGTGTGTATGTGTATGTGTAAGGTTCAAGTAAGTTTTTATATTCTCCTCTTTCACTCTTGTCAAGAGGCTCCTTAATTCTCACTTTCTGCCATCAGGGTGATGTCATATGCCTTTCTGAAATCACTGATATTTTCCCAGCAGCCCTAATTCTAGCTTTTGATTCATCTAGCATTCAGCATTACGTACTCTCCATATAAGTTAAATAAACAATGTGACAATAAACCAATCAGTTATTCCTTGTTTGGTTCCCACTGTTGCTTCTTAACCTGCATACAGGTCCCTCAGAAGAAAAATCAGATGATTTGGTACTCCTATCTCTTTGAAAGACCTATAACATTTGTTGTGATCCAAACACTCAAAGACTTTAGTGTTGGCAATGATGCAGATTTTTCCCCCCTAGAACTGTCTTGCTTTCTCTATAATCTAGTGAATATTGGCAATTTGGTCTCTAGTTCCTCTGCTTCTTTGAAAACTGGCCTACTCTTCTGATAATTCTCATTTTACCTATTGTTAAAACTTAGCTTGCAGCATCTTAAGCTATAAAATGAGTGCAATTGTTTGGTAATTTGAACATTCTTTAGCATTGCCCTTTTTTTAGAATTGGGTCATAAAGTGCTCTTTTCTATTCCAGTGGCCACCAGTGAGTGTTTTCCAAATTTGCTAGCATACTGAGAGCAGCACTTCAACAGCATCTCTTTGAGGATTTTATAAATAGTTTAGCTGGGATTCCATTACCTCCAGTAGCAATCCTGATTTGGAAGCTCAAATTCATTGGCTCAATTTGAACTATGCACTGGCATATAAACCAAGTTAAAACACCCCAGCTGCAACTGTCTCATTCCTAAGAGTCATGTCCAAATTTTAACAACAATTTAGACAAATGTTTTTCTCATATTTTCCCTCTAACTGACCCATATTGGTGTTCTAAATGTCAGGTCCATTTACAAATGCAACAAGTAATGATAGCATTATGTGTTAGGAAAAGCACTGGTTTGGGAGTCAAAACATTTATTTTGCTCAGACATATATTAGCTTTATAATTTAGGCACTTACCATCTTTGAGCCTCAGTTTCCTCACTTGTAAAATGGAAATAATAATTATAGCACCTACTCCACCAGACTGGTATAAAGAAAGCATTTAAGAAAGTAAAGGATTATAGAAATGTGAGCTATTTGTTTATTCAGATTAAGGTACAGAGTTCATAACCAAAGGATTCGCATTCATGATCTCCATGCTAGATGCAGTCTCTTGGACTCAGGTAACAAATTAATGATATAAGGTGATTATGGAAAAGATCTTCAGAGTCTGTCATTGTCTTTAACCCTGTCTAAAACTCAACCCATAACCTAACTTCTTAATTTCTGTTAATGGATTAATCATTTTTTCCAGCCATAAAGCCTCAAAACCTCAGCATCTTCCTTTTACCTCCCTTTTCATATCCAATTAGTCTCTATGTTCATCTGATACTCATTCTGAAAAATTGCTCACATCTTTACTATCTTTTCCATTCACATTTATAATACCTTCTGTCAGAACCTTATTACTTTTCTTTAGGCTGTTGTCCAGTCTTTTCAGTTGCATCCAACTATTTGTGACCCCCATTTGGGGTTTTCTTGACAAAGATACTGGAATGGCTTGCCATTTTCTTTTCCAGCTCATTTTATAGATGAGGAAACTGAAGCAAACAGGATGAAGTGACTTGCCCAGGGTCACACAGCTAGTACATGTCTGAGGCCAGATTTGATGAATCTTCTTGACTCCAGGCATGAGGCTCTAACCACCTGGCTGCCCCTTAGGCCATTGTATTAATGTTTTATCTGGCTCCCCTGACTCTAATCTTTCCTTCCACACCAATCTGTCCTACACTTTGCTTTTGGAAGCAACTTTCAGAAAGCAAACCTTTGATTATGTATGATGCCCTGCTTCAGAGGTTATGAAATACCCCCAAATTTAATTACAAAACCCTTAAACTGACATGCATACAATTTGTTTTTTCTACAATGTAGCTTCAACCAATATTTAGGTCATCATTCAATGACTTTTTATGTATATTCCATTTTGTTGTTGTTGTCAACTTATTTACTTAACTTATATACAAAGTACATCTTGTGAAATGCCAGGCTGGATGAATCAAAAGCCAGCATTAAGGTTGCAAGGAAAAATATCAATAATCTCAGATACACAGGTAATACCATTCTGGTGGCAGAAATGAAGAAAAATTAAGAAGTCTCTTGGTGAGGATGAAAGAGGGGAGCATTAAAGCTAACTTGAAGTTTAACATTAAAAAAAAAAAAACAAAGATCATAGCATCTGGTCCCATCACTTCCTGGGAAAAGGAAAGATTTAGAAGCGTCAGATTTTATAACCTTGGGTTCAGAGATCACTGCAGACAGTTACTGCAGTCATGAAATTAAAAGACATTTACTTCTTGGAAGTAAAAATATAGCAAATCTGGACAGCATACTGAAAAGCAGAGATATTACCTTGCAAACAAAAGGTGCATATAGTCAAAGCTATGTTTTTTCCAATAGCAATGTATGACCATGAGAGATGGACTACAGGAAAGCTGAGAATTGTAGAATTGTGGTCTTATTGTGGTTTTATTTTAATTTTCATTATTGTTTTTTTTAATTATTTTTAGTTTTCAACATTCACTTCCACAAGATTTTGAGTTCCAAACTTTCTTCCCATCTCTTCCCTCCTCCCACCCCAAGATGGCATACATTCTAATTACCCTTTCCCCAAGTCTGCCCTTCCTTCTATCATTCCCTCCCCCTTCTTTTTATCCCCTTCCCTTCTATATTCCTGGAGGGCAAGATAGATTTCTATACCCCATTGCCTGTATATCTTATTTCCCAGTTGCATGCAAAAACAATTTTTAACATTCATTTTTAAAACTATGAGTTCCAAATTCTCTCTCTTCTTCCTGTCCCACCCCCACCCACCCCCATTAAAAAGGCAAGCAACTCAATATAGGTTATACATATATAGTTATGCAAAACACTTCCATAATAGTCATGCTGTGAAAGATTAACTAGCTTGCTCCCCATTTATTCTATTCTCTCCTTTGACCCTGTCCCTCCTCAAAAGTATTTGCTTCTAACTACCCCCTCCTCTACTCTGCCCTCTCTTCTATCATCCCCCGCCTTTTTTATGTTCTTCCCCCCTACTTTCCTATAGAGTAAGATAGATTTCCATACCCAATTGGATATGTGTGTTATTCCCTCCTTAAACTAAATCCAATAAGAGTAAGGTTCACTCATTCCCTCTCACCTTCCCACTCTTGCCCTCCAATGTAAAAGCATTTTCTTTCCTCTTTATTATGAGATAATTTACCCCTTTCTACCTCTCCCTTTCTTGTTCTCAGAGTATATTCCTCTCTCTCATCCCTTAGTTTAATTTTTTTAGATATCATCCCTTTATATTCAACTCACCCTTTGCTCTCTGTCTATATAGTGTATATGTGTGTGTATATGTATGTATGTATTTGTGTGTGTATTTATATTCCTTCCAACTACCCCAATATTGAGAAAAGTTCCATGAGTAACTAATATTATCTTTCCATGTAAGAATGTAAACAGTTTGACTTTAATAAGTCCCTTATGATTTCTCTTTCCTGTTGACCTCATGCTTCTCTTGAGACTTGAAAGTCAAATTTTCGAATTTAGGGGGGCGGAGCCAAGATGGTGGAGTAGAAGCACGACCTTCCCGCGGCTCTGGCTTCCACCCTCCCCAATCCATGTAAAAAGGGGACTCTAAACAAACTTTGGAGCTGCAGAACCCACAAAATGACACAGAGAAGCTAACCTCCCGCTGAGGACAGCCCGGCAGGCCGGCAGGAATTGGCCAGCACAGCGCTCTGGGAGCCGAGCCCAGCACCACGTGGAGGCTTTAGCCCCAGGGTGGGCCTGACCAGCCACCAGCCAGAGGGACTCCAGATCAGCAGCAGCTGTGGCCATTTCCAGATTTATCAATACATAGATGTGAAGGACAAGGTATGAGGCCAGTGCAGTCTGGACTTTGAGACCCAGGAAGTGGGAGTGCGTGGCTTTTACCCCCCGGGGCGAGAAAGAGAAACCACTGAGACGCCAGCACAGCTTGCCAGCGCCATGTGGCGGCTTCAGCTCCTGGCCTGCAGAGTGTAGGGGGACCAAGCACCAGTCTGAGGGGTAATCGCTTTTGCATTAACCTGCTTGAATCTGGATTGCAGTCTAGGGTGGAGGTCCTGGGGTGTGTGTACAGCTTGCCAGAGCGTGTGGAGACCTCAGAGAGGGCACCCATCTAATACCTCCGGCAGCTGAGAAAACCCCAGCGTTTAGGATGAAAACTCCCCTGCCTGGTGGCAGAGTCCTACTGTGGCAAAAAGCCCAAAAGTCAAATCATTGAGTGGCAAAATGAGCAGGCAAAGGAAACAAAGCAGACAGAAGATTCCAACATTACACTCCTATTTTGGGGATAAGAAGGAGCAAGGCATGGAACAGGAGGAAAACAGTGAAGTCAGAACTCCTGCACCAAAAGCTTCAAAGGAAAATACAAGCTGGTTACAGGCCATAGAGGACCTTAAGAAGCAGATAAGAGAAGTGGAGGAAAAATTGGGAAGAGAAATGAGAACAATGCAAGAAAATTATGAAATGAGAGTCAACAGCCTGACTGAAGAAAATAATACCTTAAAAAACAGACTGACTCAAATGGCAAAGGAGGCTCAAAAAGGCAATGAGGAGAAGAATG
>NW_027186304.1:87152865-87159840 GCF_028583685.1 Petaurus breviceps papuanus
GTAAATCGGCAGTTAATAAAGCATTTAAATTAAAAAAAAAAAGAAAGTCAAATTTTCTATTCACCTCTGGTCTTTTCATCAAGAATACTTGAAAGTCCTGTAGTTCATTGAATGACTATTTTTTCCCCTGAAGGATTATGCTCAGTTTTGCTGGGTAGATGATTCTTGGTTTTAATCCTACCTCCTTTGACCTCCTGAATATCATATCCCAAGCCCTCTGATTCCTTAATGTAGAAGCTACTAAGTTGGGGTTAGTTATCCTGATTGTGTTTCCACAATACTTGAATTGTTTCTTTCTGGCTACTTGCAATATTTTCTTGTTGACCTTGGAACTCTGTGATATGGTCACAATTTTCCTAGTAGTTTTCCTTTTGGGATCTCTGTCAGGAGGTGATCAGGGGATTCTTTCAATTTCTATTTTGCCCTCTGGTTCTAGAATATCAGAGATGTTTTCCTTTATAATTTCTTGAAGGATGATTTCTAGGTTCTTTTTTTGATCATGGCTTTCAGGTAGTCCAATAATTTTTAAATTATCTCTCTTGGATCTATTTTCCTGGTCAGTTGATTTTCCAATGAGATATTTCACATTGTTTTCTATTTTTCATTATTTTGGTTCTGTTTTATAATTTCTTGATTTCTTTTTTTTTTGCCTTTTGGAGGGCAATTGGGATTAAGTAACTTGCCCAAGGTTACATGGCTAGTTTTTTTTTTTTGTATGGGTGTTAAGTGTCTGAGGCCAAAACTGAACTCGGGTCCTCCTGACTCCGGGGCCGGCGCTTTATTCACTGTGCCATCTAGCCTCCCAAATTTCTTGATTTATCATAGAATCATTAGCTTCCATTTGCTCCATTCTAATTTTTAAGGAATTATTTTCTTCAGTGAACTTTTGTACTTCCTTTTCCATTTAGCCTATTCAGATTTTTAAGGCTTTCTTCTCCTTATTGGTTTTTTGGACTTCTTTTGCCATTTCAGTTAGTCTATATTTTCTTTTTTTTGCCTTTTTTGGGGGAGAGGGGACAATTGGGGTAAAGTGACTTACCTAAGGTCACATGGCTAGTTTCGTGTTAAGTGTCTGAGGTCAGATTTGAACTCAGGTCCTCCTGACTCCAGGGCCGGTGCTCTATTCACTGCGCTACCTAGCCGCCCCAGTTATTCTATTTTTTAAAGTATTTATTTTATTTTATTTATTTAAGTATATTTCAGTATTTTGGGGTCAGGGTCTTCTTTAGCAAGCTATTGACTTGTTTTTCATGATGTTCTTGTATCGCTTTCATTTCTTTTCCCAATTTTTCTTCTACTTCTCTTACTTGATTTTCAAAATCCTTTTTGAGCTCTTCCATGGCCTGTGACCAATTCATATTTTTCTTGGAGGCTTTGGATGTCGGAGCTTTGACTTTGTTGTCCTCTTCTGGCTGTATGTTTTGATCTTCTTTGTCACCAAAGCAAGATTCTATAGTCTGAGGGTTTTTTTACGCTATTTGTTCATTTTCCCAGTCAATTACTTGACTTTTTAATTCTTTGTTAAGGTGTGTCTCTGCTTCCAGGGTGGACAGTGTATTGTCCCATGCTTTAGGGGTTTTGTGCAGCTGTTTTGAGAAAGCCTGTATATGTTCAGTTCTTCCAAGATGATATGATCAAAGGTGAGGTGTTTACTCCTTTTCTGTCCTGTGCTCTGGTCTGTGATTGACCACAAGCATTCTTTTCTGCATTGGAACTGTGAGGTGGATTCCCTCTCCATCACCATAACAAGCTCCACCACAACAGTACTTCTCCTTGCTCCAGGACCATCACCAAGGACTATGACCCAAATCCAAGTAAGGGCAAAGTAAGGGAATATTGCTTCAGCACCAGCCAAGAGATTTCTGCAATCCCCCTCTGATCAGCTGCTCAAACCTCCCACCATCTGTGGGCTGAGATTTCTAGAAGCAGCTGCTGTTGCCACCTCTACCACCTCTGCCTCCCTGGGACTGGGGCCAGGCAGCCCTCCTCTCTGGCCCAGGTCCAACAGATCTTCCCTACTCACATTCTAAGTGGTCTTTGGTATTTGTGGGTTGAGAAGTCTGAAACCCTCCACAGATGCCAGTGATTCAGGACCCTGCAACCTGCTCCAAGTTTGTTGGTGGGCCCAGTCTGTGCTGGTACCTTCAGCATTGGCCTCTGCTCCTCTCCGAGCCTGGTGAAATAGATCTTTCCTATCGACCTTCCAGTTTGTCATGGGCAGGAAGTTTGCTTCAGTCTGTCATTTTGTGGGTTCTGCTGCTCAAGAATTTGTGTAGTCATTTTTATAGGTATTTGCATAGGTTTGGGGGAGAGCTCAAGCAAGTCCCTGCTTTTACTCTACCATCTTAGCTCTACCTCTTCATGTATCCTTTAGTCTTACTATTGCTTTTTCTCAGAATATTCTGGTCTTTCTCCTTTCCACTCATTCTTCAAGGCTTTACTCAAACATTATCTTCTCTCTGCATCTTTTCCTGATTTCTCCAAGAAGAACTAATCTGTCTCTTCTCTGTACTCTCATAGTAGTTTGTACATGTCTTGTTTCACTTGTTCCATTATAGATTATAGTAGAATTACTTGAATAAATGCCACTGTCCTAATGGATTGATTCTCCTTAAGAGCAGGGCTGATGACCTATCACCAGATCAGCTGAAATGTCTCACAGTGATTTTCATATAGTATACACTCAAGTTTTGTCAGTGGAGTAGTGCATGAATAATAAATCTAATGATGAGGATCTGCTGCTGTAAGGGGAACAATGAAAGGTATTACCTTGAGCTTCCTAGATGCATAAAATAATAGTACAACCTCAATGTTCTTGCTCTAGTCATTACATTTAAATAATTATGAATTTATATGTGTCCCTTGAATATTTGGTATAGTATCTTGGATCATGCTTTCACTTGTCCTATTTGCATAACTGTTTCAGAGAGAAATTATGTATCTCATCCACTCACTATATTCTTTCTCTTAAGGAAAAGTTTGTCTTTTTGCTAGTCACTCTTCTTTAGGGCTCTACCCACTCTTTTATTTTTAGGAGCTTAAATGCCCTAATTCTTCCCTTCCTAAATTTTATTTTTCCTTTCTTACCTTGTATTGGCACAAGGTGACAAGTAAATTTACAGAAATTCAGAATTAGAAGGGACCTCATTCACCATCTAGTCCAATGCTTAACCTGAATGAGAATTTCCTCTACGATATAAATGACAAATGGTCAACCAATCTTTGTATGAAGATATCTAGTGAGGAGGAGCCCACTACCTCCTGAGGCAATGAATTCCATTTTGCAATACCTTAGGTTGTTAGAAAGTGTTGCCTTTGCATCAAGTTAAAATTCGCCAACGTCCTAGTTCCAATTTCTAGGAACAAGCAGAATAAGCTTAATCTTTTCTTTATATGTGTAATGGTAATGGTAATTTGAAGATCTTCCTTGCCCCTCAATAGGCTGAATGTAATCACATGGAATCTGTGTTGGCAGGAGTTTGCTGAACGGGTGGAGCTGGAAGAATGGGGCATAGCCCAGAGGAAGCTGGGAGTCAGCAGTTAAAATGGAGGAAGGAAAGAGGACACAGGCAAGGAGATAGACTTGTGAGTGTTTGCGGGAAGGCTTTGGGATGGTGTTGCTCTCTGCAGTGTTATTGTGTATAGATTTCTTTGTTGCTATGATGAATTTGGTTTTCTGGTGTTGGGACTTGGCTTTTTGGTGACCAAATAAATGTTTTACTTCTGTCTTCTATATGGAAAGTCTGTTATATTTTACAATTCACAATTATGCCAGCATATTCATAGTCACCAGTGGTGCTATGAATATTACATTGGCAATACAACATGTTAACCCTTTGAATACTTGAAGAAAGTTGGCATGTTCCCACTAAATGTTCAATTTTAGAGGAGGGGGGAAGACACTCCTAGTTCTTTCAATTGATCCTCATGCAGCATGATATTGAGGACCTTTGTCATCTTGGTAGCCTTCATCTATCTGTACATACTTCAGCTTGTCAACATCCTTAAGTGTGGCACTCAGAAATAAACATAATATTCTAGATGTGATCTGAGTAGGACACAGTATGGTCAGCCTATCACTCCCCTAGTTTTGGATACAATGCCTCTCTTAATGAAGACTAAAATTCACATTAGCTTCAACTCCTGGAAAAAATAATCTATACTAATCACATTCACTTGCTTCTCATTCAGTTTCCAACACCTTGTAGTCTGGTTTTCAAATTCAAGATTAAACTGAAATTGCTTCCAAAATTATAATGATCTTTTAATTATCAAGTCCAATGACCTTGTGTCCATCCTTATACTTCTTTATCTCTCTGAAGTATTGAATACTATTGAAAACTATTGAATAGTCTCTTCCTAGATAATCTCTTCTCTCTGGGTTTTTGTGATAGAGCTTTGTCTTGGTTCTTCTCCTACTTGACTGATGTCTCCCTTTTTATTTGTCAGTCCTGAAATAAATCAAACTTGTAAGTGGAGCAAAAGGCATCTTTAATTACAGTAGAGAGGGGTTTTCCTCCATTTATGAATTTGATTTATTTCAGAACTCAATGTTAACTGGTGATGGTGGTGGGATTTATCAGAGATTATGTTTTGCAAGCTACTGAACTTCTGGAGGCCCTGGGACCAACGTGGGCCCCTTGTACCCAGTCCCCAAGTCCCTTTCCATTATACTGGTAAGAACAGAATCCTGCTTGAATTCACACTCCCATGTCATTTTTGGTTGAGTTGCCTCTTTAATTGAGAATACTGGTAAAGACCCATAGACAATTCAGGTTTCACTTTATCTGCTTCCTGGGAGAATGGCAGCCAGTTAAATGGCTTTGAAGTATGGTTTGGATGCTTGCAAGTTCTAGGAACTGATCCTTGAAAACTACTGGCCACAGTGAGGTCCTTTGGTAAGGATAAAATTAACTATTTAAAGATGTCCCTCAGTAACCAGGGCCAAATCCTGTCTATTATCAGCCTTGTATTTATTGTGCTACTATGTGCTTTTGAAATACCTGCATCAGCAGAAAGCCTAGCAGGATTGAAGTCTAAACCCACCTATACTGTTAGCAGGGACTTAAACTTGTAGGGAAGGATAAGGAGGAAGACTTCAGTAAGAGCCTCTGTGTCCTTTTTATCCTATTATCTTGTTCAATTCAAACAAGCCTTGTCCCAAAGACACCATCACACACCTTGGAGTATTTTGTGCTTATTTGTCCACTGTCTCACAGATGTCAATCTGTTTGTGTGTATTTCTGTGCTGGTGTTTGTGTGGTTCTCAGAATTTGTGTGAATGCAATTGTGCACACAGCTTAGAAGGAAAATTTTGCCTGCAAATCAGGAAAACTTTAAATTATCCAAAAAGATCCTCCCTTTCGCTTTACTTTTCTGAATTATGGCCAGGTTTAGTAATGTAAGGATTGTATTAACATTCTTTAGAGTTGTTTTAAAGGAGATAGGAGCATTACCTCCTCAGAATAACTGGTTTATGGTTTTACAGATGGAAGAGAAATGATAAGAGAAAAACAAGTTTGCAAGGAGTATTAGAAAATCTAATTGTATACTAGAGTTTTACAAATGAAAGTGAAGTAGGAATTAATTTAGGAATAACTTTTTGGTGTGTATATTGAAAAAAAATTTGCTGTAAATTATATGACTTTCCACTCATTTTTATAATAGATTCATATTTATTATTATTATTTTACAACCAAGAAGGAAGGAGATATGGTCTCTAGCCTCCCATTAGCTTATGAAGTAGGGAGGTTTATTGTGTCCTGTACCTTTAATTCTTAAAGGGCAGGCCACTCATAGCTCAATTAAAGTGAGACTAATTGATAGCTTCACAGGCACACTAAGGAGGGAATTATTTTGGTCACTCAAGATGTCAAATTAGAAATTAAACTGAAATATTAAAGTCTAGGTCAGCTTAAGAATTTTTACATATGATGGAAACTAAGAATAGCAAAAACAGCATAGCCAAAGGGATTACCTTGAATGATCCAGAGAAAATAGAAAATGGAAAAGCAACTAGGTCACCTAAAAACTTCTCCCCTTTGCTTAATCAGTATGTAATTTGTATTTGATGATACAAAACTTCCTCTCCCTCTGATCTCTCTAGCTGGAGAAGTCAAGAAGAGGATGAGAATCCTACATACATATATAAAAGTTCTAAACTATATTCAAGGCTAGACCCGTTTAGTTCACAAGATGCTCATATTATCTACAGCCATTGTTAAAAACATTTCTATCACCCATCTATGTAACCAAGTTGGTATAGTGTGCCTATTGAGCACAACAAAAATGCTACTTTCTATGAGGAAAAGAAAAAGAAGGGCAGAAACCAGAGAAAGATCAGGCCCCAAAGTCATAGCCCCAGCTTTTCTCCAGGTGTTCCCCCCACCCTCTTTTCCCAACTATTTTAAAAGTTAAATAACTATTCTACTGATAAAGTAGAAACTTAAAAATGTTAACTGACTATATGAAGTTGAATATGGAAAGGAATTTTGTTTCAATTCAGAGAAGCAGCACCTAGAAGATGTTTCCTTCCTGCTTTTAAGAACAATCCTTTCTCCTTATCCCTAAATCCACCTGTGAACTATCGGGAACAAGATCTAATGGGCAGATTTAGGAATATTATTCTCTGCTCTCTGATGGTATTCTGTTCCCTACATTTGTCCACCCAATATCTGAATCTGGGCAATGTGTTTAAAACTGCAAAATGGGTTTTATTTTGTCAATTTGATCAAAGTTTCTCTGTAGTGGTCTTAAATGCAATCAATTTAGAATTTCAGCAATTTATGTTTAAAATGTATTACCATTGTAAAAGTTGTTTTATAAGAAATGTTGGGGGTGACTAGGTGGTGCAGTGAATAGAGTAGCAGCCCTGGAGTCAGGAGGACCTGAGTTCAAATCTGACCTCAGACACTTAACACCAAGCTAGGGCCAGTCACAACCCCAATTGCCCTTCCTTCCCCCTCCAAAAAGCAA
>NW_027186304.1:87159850-87258513 GCF_028583685.1 Petaurus breviceps papuanus
AGATAGATAGATAGATAGATAGATAGATAGATAGATAGATAGATAGATAGATAGATAGATAGATATTGGGAAGAATTGAAAAATACAACTCTCGACTTATGAGTTACCTCTCCAGATTCTGAAAAGTGAAAAGTAAGCAGAAAAGAGAATAAGTTATTTGGGGAAATGTTTTGAATTGATCTTTGTAGAAAAAATCACAAATGTAGATTGTTAATTAAGTACTACAGGATTTATTTTTGGTAAGCTATTAATGAGTGCTGGGACAACCCAGAATCCTACTTCTGTGCTTTAATAAAACCCTAAACCACTGCAGGCTTCCTAAAAGTTTTTGTAATTACTAAGAACATCTTAATGGATTTTTAAAAGAGATTTGCCCCCACAAACTTCTTCATATACTGGGACTTGGAATAGGCAGTATGGGTTTTATCCCTGTTTGGGAGAATGAGGGAGACAGGAGATGCTTTAATTTCCTAGAGGGCACTTGAACGGTAACCAATCAAGCAATGGAGCATAATTGTGATAGCTAAAATTAGCAGAGAAAAATCACCTATTTTGAATTAACTACACAGCTTGTGAAAGTAAGGTTTTAGTAAGTTATTGGGTTTAACAACAATATGTACTAAGATTATGAAGGAAGTATTCAGTGGAATGACTACAGTCTAGGATATGGTTGAAAGGTAAGCTTTCAAAAGGAAAGTTGTGTAATCTAAGTAAAGGTTTTAAAGACTTGGAAAGAGAGAAATAAGAGAGGCTTGAGGGAAGACTATGAAAAGTAATAAAGAAGGTTTGTTTTCAAACCACAAGAGAGATGTATAATAATGAAAAGAAGTTTTAAGCATATTGAGAAGGCTTAAGGAAGTTTGATTTTGTTTAAGAGGAAAGGTTGTGGGCCATAATAATAATAAAAATTGGAGCTTGGTTTGAAATCCAACACAGAGAGTTAGATAGCTAGGGGTAAACTGATAATTTCTGGACTCTTTCTGAGATCGTAGAACCCAGAGTTGAAATAAATTACAATGTGGTCTTAAATGTGATCATTAGGGTAGATTACTACCATTTTAAAAATCTTTGGCAATGGATTGGCTGGAAATAGTGGAGCCCATAATATGAAAAGCTCAAGTAAATAGCCTTTGAATAAAATATAATATTAAATAACTGAAATTATAAATTGAAATTCTGTATGATACTATTTGGAAAATGGATCCAGGTGCAATTGAATTTATTCTGCTTTCATTTTAAGTGAAATGTATGTCTCCTAAAATTTATTATACTATTTGGCATTAAGATAAATTGGGGAAATACATGGATCAGCAAACTTATTAGCTGTGTGGTCTTAAGCCAAGTTCCTCAGCTTGCCAATTTATTAACTGTATGAAAATAGTGCCTAATATAAATGTGACTAGAAATATAGTTTAGAAAAGTGAACTCTTCTTTGATTCTTTGAGTTACAGACCAAATTGTTTAAAGACTGATGTAAAAATGTTTTTAAACACTCTTCAGAAATATAGAAAATAATAATAATGGTTGTGAAGTTGGTATAGCAAATATCCCTTATCTGTGAAAAGCAGAATATTGTTATCTTACCAATCCTACTAGCAGTTTTGAAGTAATTAGGTTTGAGGTTTAATTTTAGTGGGAACTAGAAATTTCAAAAGGAAAAGATTCAATTTTTATGTGTTATACTGTACTGCCCTAAGAATTTTCTGCAGCTTTGATTCCTACAAGAGAAATGAGATAAAAATCTGGTAGCTGTGTTTACCCACCTTTTCAAGATGGTTTGTGAGGAAACTCTCAAAGATTTTTGCCTGGGGGAAATGGGTTACACTCTCAGCACCCAACCTTACTCCTTAGAGCTTTTCTGCCTGGGCTGTTCATCTAGGATCTTAGAGTATTTGGCCCAGCACACTTTAAGCTAACCTAACAATAACAGATGTGAATCCAAACTGGTAAAGTAAATCTATGTCTGTGTTGTAAAACTTTGTAACACCAAAGTAGATAGGAAAATAAATTATCTTGTAATTGAGATATGATTGGCTTAGAAATTCAGTTGTGAAAAAGTTGTCTAAAGCCTTCTCTCTTTATTAAGAGTATTTTATTTCATTCAGATTACAATAATGGGAAAAGAAAAAAAAATCTTCCTTGTTTTATCCGATAAAATGTTTCACAAAGTTATAAGTTTATTTCAACTCTTGCTTGTGGCATGGTATAAGTTCTATCATGCTTAAACTTGAGAGCTACAGAGGGAAAAAAGACCTATAGGCACACCTGGTTAGAATGAGAAATTTCATAAGTTCCACTTAAATTTGTTTACAATGATTTTCCATGTAAAATAATTTAGAAATTCATACATTGAACCCTTTTCCCTTGCCTCTTCTTTATGAGATAGTTTACCCCATTCTGTCTCTCTCCATCTCCTCTCATTATATTCCTCTCTCACCTCTTAATTTCCCCTTTTAAGTATCATCCCTTCTTATTAAATTGGTCCAGTGCCCTCTATCTATGTATACCTGTAAGCATATATACACACATTCACATATGTATTCATACACCTGTATACCCTCTGATATAGATAGATGTATATTCCTTTCAACTATTTTCATACTGAGAAAAGTTTTACCAGTTACAATTATCATTTTTCCATGTAGGAATGTTAATGGTTGGACTTTCATCAGTGGCTTATGATTTCTTTTCCCTGTTTACCTTCTCAAGCTTCTCTTGCTTCTTATATCTGAATGTCAAATTTTCTATTCAACTCTGGTTTTTTCATTAAGAATGCTTGAAAGTCCTCTATTCCACTGAATGACCATATTTTCCCCTGAAAGATGATACTCAGTTTTGCTGGGTAGATGATTCTTGGTTTTAATCCCAGCTCCTCTGCCCTCCAAATTATCCTATTCCAGACCCTTTGATCCCTCAGTGTAGAAGCTGCCAGATTCTGTGTTATCCTGATTGTGTTTCCACAATATTCAAATTGTTTCTTCCTGGCTGCTTGTAATATTCTCTCCTTCATCTGGGAATTCCAGAATCCAGCTATAATATTCCTAGGAGTTTTCTTTTGGGGATCTTTTTCGAGAGTTGATTGGTGCTTTCTTTCAAACTCTATTTTGCCTTCTGGTACTAGAACATCAGGGCAATTCTCCTTGAGAATTTCTTGGAGGATGATTTCTAGGTTCTTTCCCTGATCATGGCTTTCAGGTAGACCAGTAATTTTTAAATTATCTCTCCTGGATCTATTTTCCAGGTCAGTGGTTTTTCCCATGAGATATTTCACCTTGCCTTCTATTCTTTCATTTGTTTGGATCTGTTTAACAGCATCTTGATTTCTCTTAAAGTCACTAGCTTCCCTTTGCTCCAATCTAAATCTGAAGAAAAGATTCAACTCACTGAGCTTTTGAGATTCTTTTTCCATCTAGCCAATTTGACTTTTCAAGGTATTCCTTTCCTCATTGCCTTTTTGAGCTTCTTTTTGCCATTTGAGTTAGTCTGTTTTTTAAGGTGTTATTTTCCTCAGTCAGGCTGTTGACTCTCATTTTGTAATTTTCTTGCATCGTTCTCATTTCTCTTCCCAATTTTTCTTCCACTTCTCTTATCTGCTTCTTAAGGTCCTCTATGGCTTATAACCAGCTCGTATTTTCCTTTGAAGCTTTTGGTGCAAGAGTTCTGACTTCACTGTCTTCCTCCTGTTCCATGCTTTGTTCCTTTTTATCCTCAAAATAGGAGTCAAATGTTGGAGTCTTCTGTTTCTTTTGTTTCCTTTGCCTGGCCATGTCACCCCTCAGTCACTTGACCCTTGGGCTTTTTGCCACAGTAGGACTCTGCCACCAGACAGGGGTGCTTTCGTTCCAAATGCTGGGGTTTTCTCAGCTGCCAGAGGTATTAGTTGGGTGCCCTCTCTGAGGCCTCCATACCCTCTGGCAAACTGTACACACACCCCAGGACCACCACCCTAGACTGCAATTCAGATCCAAGAAGGTTAAAGCAAGAGTGATTTCCCCTCAGACTAGTCTGGACTACAGTCTGCAGGCCAGGAGCTGAAGCTGCCACGTGCTGCTGGCTGTGCTGGGTATCTCAGCAGTTTCTCACCCTAGGGGCAGAAGCCTACGCACTCCCACTTACTGGGTCCCAAAGTCCACACTACACTGACCTCTCACTTTGTCCTTTGCATCTATGAATTGATAATTCTGGAAACAGCCACAGCTGCAGGTGATCTGGAGTCCCTCCAGCCAGCGGCTGGTCAGGCCTGCCCTGGGGCTAAAGCCTTGGCATGGGCACTGCGCTGGCCAATTCCTCCTGGCCTGCCGGCTGTCCTCAGAGGGAGGTTAGCTTCTCTGTGTCATTTTGTGGCTTCTGCAGGTCCAAAGTTTGTTCAGAGTCCCCTTTTTACATGGATTGGGGAAGGTGGAAGCCAGAGCCAGGCGGAGGTCTTGCTTCTACTCTGCCATCTTGACTCTGCCCGATAAAGATTTATTTTTGCATAAGGGTTAAATAAAAGGTAGATATCTGTCAGTTTGAAGGTTTAGAGTGATCATATATTCACTATCTATGTGATACTACAGAGTGCTATTACCACATTAGATTCTAATGTTTGCCTTTTTACAGCAGGATGAATTTTAAGCTGTTTTTGAGGAGAAATACTAGCAGAAAGAAATGTTAATTTAAATATTTTGAGTGATTTTTTTCCCTTAGAAGGCTAGATAAATTTTTATTTGCTAATTTATCTTATATTTCTCTTAGTTCTTGTATGTTGAAACTGCTATAAAGTTCAGGATTTTTTTTTAAAAAGTCTAGAAAGTCTGAGAGTTTATCAAATATCCATTTTTTTTCATTCAGGGTATGACATTTTTGGCCAGAGCCCCTATTCTTTTACTCTTTAATATATTGTGTTCCAAGACCTGTAGTCCTTTAATGTCTCTGCTGCTAGGTCTTGTGTAATTCTAATTGTGACACCATCATATTTAAATTGTTTTACTCTTGATGCTTTTAATATTTTTTCCTTGAGCTGGGGGCTTCAGAATTTGACTATGATATTCCTATGAGTTTTCCTCATAGGATCTCTTTTAAGTGGTGATCAATGGAAACTTACAAACTTAAGTATTATCCTGAATGAAAAAAAAATTGGATATTTGATAAACTCTCAGACTTTCTAGAATTTGTTAAAAAAAAAAAGATCCTGAACTTTATAGCAGATTCAACATACAAGAACTAAGAGAAATATAAGGTACATAACAAAGACTGGGTATAAGGGATTCATAAGGATAGATTATTTACTTTATATATATATATATATAATGTAAAATGTATGTCTAAGATTCTTATTAATAATTGGGTATTCATAAGAAAGATTAGGATAAACCTGAGTATGATATGAATTTAAAAAGTAAAGCCACTTAGGACAGCTTAAAAGAGTAATTATTTTATACAAATGAGGTGCAAGAGGAAGAATTGATACAGAGGAATTAGATGGGGGAGGAGGACTGGTAGTTCTGATAACCTACTTTCATTGGGAATGAGTTTAAGAGATAACAATACATATATATTTAGAAGAGAATAAAAGTCTTCTAAATTCAGAAGAAATAAAATGGTAAGGTAATAGGAATGGGGGAGAGGACAACAGAGGGATCTTTAGAGGGAAGGGTGAGGGAATAAGTAAATAGGGGTATAGAAGGGGGTTTAGATTTATGGCAATGGGAGGATAGGAGAGGGATCCTTGGAGGGGGGTAGGCAAGTCACAAGAGGGCAAGGTAGTGAGTAGAAGTAAAGCAGAGAAGGCAGGAGGGATAGCAAACAAGAGATATGCACATGCATAGAAACAAAAATCAGGAGTAGAATAGGTTTGGGAAAGTATATGTCTGTATATGTATATATATGTATACGTGTATGTATGTATCTATAGCTATGGAGAAACATACCTAAATTTTATTGTAGCCTTCTGGTGGGTGGAGGAGGGTATGTATATATTTACAGCTATATAAAAAAATATCTAAACTTTATTGTGGCCTTCTAGGAGGTGGTGGAAGGAAAGAAAAAAAAAGAACAAAGTAAAAAAGTACACAGCAGAAAACTTGCAAGGAAGCAAAGAAAGGATGGACAATTCTCAACATGAGGACTATTTATCATATAGGCTTTCTTGAAATGAAAATTAATTGTTACATATTTGGAAATCCCTCTTATATCCTGCTATGCACATAGCATGCTTTTTTTTTCTTTCTAACTTTGTATTTAAGTTCCAATATTTAAGTTTATGATATGTTTTTTGTTTCTTTTTTTCTATTCTGTATTGTGATCTGGTGTTTGAGTCTAAAATAAAATTTTGAAGGAAAAAAAACATGGGATTAACATTTGTATAGAGGAAAATTAAAATAAAAATAACAATATCTGATGATTTCATATAGCAAAAATAAAAACTGATTCCAGAATTTTCTGATTTTTCAGTTGTTATTTGAATCCCATAAATATATCAACATAACAATTTGCCAACTTACATCACAAAGCAATTATAGGTAATAAATGGTAGTTCCTTCCTTTTCTGGCACTTGAACCTGAAGGAAGACTGAAATAAATGAACACCAGAAGTAAAATGAAGATGTAGTAAATACCAATTTTAAAAGGCTCTTTTAGAATTAGGCTAGATGATTAAATTAGCAAATATCAAAATGATAACTAAAAGGGCTCATTCTACACGTCAAATCCTCATAGATTCTTTTTGTATATATAATAAATTTATTCATTTATTTTTTAGTTTTCAACATTCATTTCCACATGAGTTACAAATTTTCTACCCATCTCTCCCCTACACCCCACCCCAAGACAGCAAGCATACTGATTACTCCTCCTACCAATCTTATGTTCTCTCTTATGTTCTCCCTCCCCTCCCCTTACTTTCTTGTAGGGTAAGATGGATTTCTATACCCCATTGCCTGTATATCTTATTCCCCAGCTGCATGTAAAAAAGACTCTTTAACACTTGTTTTTAAAACTTTGATTTTCAGATTCTTTCTCTTCTTTCCTCACCCACTCCCACTGGGAAGAAAAGGAATTCAATATAGGTTATACATGTATAGTTACACAAAACATTTCCATAGTAGTTATATTGTGAAAGACTAACTATATTTCCCTCCATCCTATCCCACCCCCATTAATTCTATTTTCTCCTTTGACCTTGTCCCTTTTCAAAAATATTTGCTTCTAATTACCCTCTTCCCTAGTCTGCCCTCCTTTCTATCATCACCCCTCTTATTCTCTCCCCCTCTACTTTCCTGAAGGATAATATACTAAATTAAGCGTGCATGTTATTCCCTCCTTAAGCCAAATACAATGAGAGTAAGGTTGACTCATTCCCTTTCACCTTCCTGCTCTTCCCCTCCATTGTAACAGTTTTCTCCTGCCTCTTTTGTGTGAGATAATTTACCCTAATCTATCTCTCCCTATCTCCTTCTCCCAATATATTCCTCTCTCATCTCTTAATTTTATCTTTTAGATATCATCCCTTCATATTCAAGTTATCCTGTGCCCTTTGTCTGTGTATACATGTACACACATGCACACACATACACACACACATATATATATATATATATGTATACACACACACATACCCTCCTATATATACATATATATTCCCTTCAACTATTGTCATACTGAGAAAAGTCTCATGAGTTACAATTATCATTTTTCCACGTAGGAATGTAAATAGTTCAACTTTAATAAGTTCCTTATGATTTCTTTTTCCTGTTTATCTTTTCATGCTTCTCTTGCTTCTTGTATTTGAAAGTCAAATTTTCTGTTTAGCTCTGTTTTTTTCATCAAGAATACTTGAAAGTCCTCAATTTCATTGAATGTCCATATTTTCCCCTGCAGTATTATACTCAGTTTTGTTGGGTAGGTGAGTCTTGGTTTTAATCCTAGCTCCTTTGACTTCTGGAATATCATATTCCAAGCCCTTTGATCCCTTAGTGTAGAAGCTGCTAGATCTTGTCTTATCCTGATAGTGTTTCCACAATACTCAAATTGTTTTTTCCTGGCTGCTTGTAATAGTTTCTCCTTGACCTGGGGACTCTGGAACTTGACTGTAATATTCCTAGGAGCTTTCTTTTGGGATCTTTTTAAAAGAGGTGATTGGTGAATTATTTCTATTTTGCCCTCTGGTTCTAGAATATCAGGGCAATTTTCCTTGATAATTTCTTGAAAGATGGTGTCCAGGCCCTTTTTGTTATGATTTTCAAGTAGTCCAATAATTTTTGAATTATTTCTCCTGGATCTATTTTCCAGGTCAGTGGTTTTTCCAATGAGATATTTCACATTGTCTTCTATTTTTTTCATTTGTTTGCTAGTCTATTTTTTAAGGTATTATTTTCTTCAATCAGGTTGTTGACTCATTTTTCACAATGTTTTTGCATCATTGTCATTTCTCTTCCCATTTTTTTTTCTACTTCTCTTATTCGATTTTCAAAATCCTTCTTGAGCTCCTCCATGGCCTGCAATCAATTAGTATTTTTCTTGGAAGCTTTTGATGCAGGAGTTTTGACTTTGTTGTCTTTTTCTGGTTCTATGTTTTGATTCTTTTTGATCCTGACCCCGCAAAATTTCTGTAATCTGATTTTTCTTTCTCTGTTTGTTCATCTTGCCAGCCAGTTACTTGACTTTTGAGTGCTTTGCCATGGTAGAACTCTGCTTCCAGAGTGGAGAGTGCTGTGTTTCAAATTTCTGGGGTTTTGTGCAGTTGTTGTCACAGCTGCTATCAGAGCTATGAGGAGGGTGCCCTCTCTACAGCCACTACAAGCTCTGCCATGCTAGCATTCCTCATCCCAGGACTGCCACCCAAGACTACAACCCAGATCCAAGTAGGTCAAAGGAAGAACAATTCCCCTCTGAAAGGTCACTTGGTCCTCTTACAATCTGTAGGCCTGGAGCTCAGAAGGTAACCACATGGCAGTAGCTGCAGCTGCAGCCACTGCCACCTCTACTGTCCCAGGGACAGGGGTCAGACCGAGCTCTTCCGGTTCCAACAGAGTTCTCTACTGACCTTTTACTTTCTCTGGCATTTATGGGTTGAAAAGTCTGGAAGCTGCCACAGCTGGCAGTTATTCACTCTACTGAAGTCTGCTCTGGTGGGTCTGTGCCACGTGTCTGGGCTGGTGTGACCCATGTGGGACTGTGCTTAGCTCCCAGCCTGGTGTGATAGACCCTTCCTGTCAGCCTCCCAGGCTGCTTTCAGTGGGATATTTGTTTCTCTTTGTCACTTTGTGCTTTCTGCAGCTCTAAAATTTGTATAGAGTCATTTTTCACAGGTATTGGAGGTGGTTAGAGTGGGAGCTCAAGCAAGTTCTTGCTTTTACTCCACCATCTTGGCTCTGCATCTCCCCCTTCCCCCATAGATTCTTTTATATTCTCCCTTCAGATTGTTATTAGTAGTACCTAAATAAAGTATCTGGTTTAGATAAGTTTAGGACCACTAATGAGGTTAGGAAAATGTAAATTCAATTACTTAGAGGTTTCTAATTTGATGTTCTTATTAGAGCCATAAAGATTGAGCTAGCTCTCACATGATCTGGTTATTGGGAAAACTAACTTGAAGTGACTGTATCAAATTGTATTAAAATCTGTTTTGCAAGAGATTTTAACAGAAAAAAGATGTCTATAAGTGACCTGAACTGGAGAAGCAGATCTGTTAGAAGAAGTTGCTCCAAAACTACCATTCCAGAATGCCTAAGAGTAGAGATTTCCAGAGGACTTCATTAGGAGATGTTTTCAGAAACCAGACAGTGGTATGAGATATCCAAGCCCTAAGATTATGGACTGATGACATAGATAGTGGGAATATATTGCCATTATTCTTTATAAGACCTGCTTGCTAAAGGGGACTGCCCATAATGACTTCTATCAATTTGTTGTTCAACCTCTCTCCTTTTTCCCCAACCATTCTCATCCTGTTAAGTGTTTGTTACAACAATAAGTGATTCATTGAGAAGATGGCATTTTCTTGGAGAACCAGAGGGGGTTAATTACAAGAAAGTTAACCTTACTATTGTTAATATCAAATGTAATATTCCCTGCCCTTCCCTCTAAATAACCCCAGGTATATCAGAATTGAACAATGGTTTTCCATTCCTGCTTTTGAGGTACTTACTCTCAATTAGGTTGGGCTGGGACCCACCAGAGACCCCATCCTGAAATCTTATCTTAGGATAGCCATGGCTACCAAGTATCCTTGCTTTCTCATTGGGGGAAATGGGATCATTAAGTGTAAAAACAACCAGAATAAAATGGGTTTTATTGCTCAAATTACCAAAAGTAGCTGGGGCCTTATGATCAGGCTTTGATCCTCATATAACCCCCTCCCGACCTCTTTTTTCCTCCTGAATGTATAAAAATCTTTCTGTAAGTTTTTCTGCTCATGTACTCAAGTTACTCATGTAACTCAGCTTAGCAAGTGCCTTTACCTCAAATAAAAGTGCTTTTTTTTTCACTTCTGAGTTTTTTTTTCAGGACTTGACATATTCTTTGCTGTATCATCATCCATGTCCTATCCTATAACTGTGAATGTATCCCAAGGTTCTGTCATAGCCCCATCTTCTATTCTCTCTATATATGTTTCTGTTAGCAAACTCAAGAGTACCCATGGGTTGATTATAATTTCTGTAAAGATAATTTGCCGATTTCTATAATGAGTCAGAGTTTTTCTCCTGAGTTATAGTCTCAAATAGCAGCATTAGTAGGAATAGCAGGAGCAGCAGTGGTAATATTTATATTTCACTTTAAGGTTTGCCAAGTACTTTAAATATGTTAATTTATTTGATTTGTCCAACAACCCTGTGAGTTACGTGCTATTATTATTACTACTTTACAGATGAAAAAACTAACCAAATATTTGTAAGACAATATGTACTGAATTTTCTCAACATCATATTTCAAGAAATTATAAAGGAAATCTACACTGATATCCTAGAACCAGAAGGTAAAATAAAAATTGAAAGAAGCCATTGATCACTTACTGAAATTGATCCCAAAATAGAAATTCCCAAGAATAGTGTAGCCAAATTCCAGGGCTCTCTCAAGCCAAAGAGAAAATACTTCAAATAGCCAGAAAGAAACCATTCAAATACTGTTGAGCCACAGTCCGGATCACATAAGATTTAGCAGCTACAATGTTGAGGAAATAGAGGGCCTGGAATATGATATTCCAGAAGGTAAAAGAACTAAGATACCAACAAAGATTAAGCTACTCAGCAAAACTAAGTATAATTCTTTGAATTTTGAAGCATTGCTGATGAAAAGACCATTGATGAATAGGAAATTTGACTGTCAAATATAAGACTCAAAAGAAGGTAAACATGAAAGAGAAATCAAAGGGACTCAACAAGGTTAAACTGTTTACATTCCTACATGGGAAGATGAAACATATAACTCTTAAGAACCGTCAACTGGAACAAACCTCTTGGTCTGTGGAGACCAGAGCTGAACAGACAGAGCAGGCAAGAACAACTGTGCAGAGACTAAGACAGAATTTTATTTTCTATAGTGAGAGGAATAGCTTGCAGGTAAGGAGGGGAACCAGACACGTGCTGGGGCACTCTCTAGTAGGGGACCTGCTCTAGTGTAGCAAATCTCAATACATATACTAGCAGCTACACAGTGCACTGAATCCCTGACAATGAGAGGTGACAGTGACAATGAGATAAGTTTTATTTATAGAAGGGCTTCATGATCAGAACCTGAGAACTTGCAGGGGTTTGTCTGAGGTCAGAGAATATATGTCACTTGTCAAAGCACTACAATAATTATGTGAAACAATTCTGGGATTTTGCTGTGGCTGAGTTCATTCAGAGGGTAAGTGCAAAGGACTGATGTTATGCCAAACTCAGGGCACAGCTTGCTTGCTAAGCCTTAGGTCTGGAAAACAGTGTCTTTTGTTATGTTGTCTTGACAGAATTTTATCTTTATTGGTACATTTAGGACTCTACATAGACAGAGGACGCAGCAGTGAATAGATTATGTTGGGATGATCTAAAAAAATATGGAGAGTAAATTTTTATTTGTTTATATTTCACTTTAAGGTTTGCCAAGTACTTTAAGAATGTTAATTTATTTGATCTGTACATAACCCTGTGAGTTAGGTGCTAGGGAGAGTAAAATTGTGTGTGTGGGGTGGACAATCCTTGAACCTTACTTTCATATAAATTATTTCAAAGGAAGAATATACGCATTGAATTGGGTATAAAAATGTGTCTTACCCAATAAAGTTTGAGTAGGAGAGGAAAAGGATAAGAGAAAGGAGGGGTGTGTAATGGTAATGTAATTTGAATTTGAAGATCCCTTTGTGTTGGCAAAGGTAGCAGGTACTCAGCACTTAGTAATTGATCAAGCCTCAGTTGGGGAAACAGAAGGTATGAACTCCTGTCTCCTGTTACTGATATAACAGGAAGGGGTTGGCTGAAACAGGAAGCTAATGCTGTGCGTATATATAAGGAAAAGCCCCAGAGAGGCACAGTCAGAATTTCTTCGGATCAGCATCTGGTGGCAGAGCAGCTACAGAAGAGAGAATGGAGAACTGAGCCAGAATTTCCTGAGAACTTGTGGTGGTGGAGCTTCTTCTGAACAGGAGTCCAGGAGCCCAGGAGAAGACTGAGGAAGCAGAAGACAGGAAGCATGACTGAGGTGCTGAGACTTTGTCTGTTTGTAGCTTGGTTGAGGCTTGAATTCCTGGGAGCAGAAATTGTGAAGAATCTGAAATGGACTAGACCCTGTCAACTTCAGTGTGGAGTAGGACCTGCCAGAGAGCTGGACAAGGAACTGAAATCTGTCCCAGTTGAACCCAGGTGACAGTCTGGTGAATCCAGGTAGAATCTGGGACTATGGAAGGAGATCGAGGGAATCTGAGAACTGGCCCCAAATCAAGATGAAAAGACCTCTCCCTGGGTACTGAGTAATGATGAAATTGTAGTTTACTAGTAACCTAGGGGTGGAGAGTCTGTATTTTCTATTGTACTTAGTGATTAATTATACTTAGTAATTGATTGCTGAAGAAGTGACTGATTGAGTTAACTCAAGTGTGCCCCTTGATTGGAAGACTTTGACTATTGTACTTTGAGATGATTGTTCTTTTTTCTAAATATTGTGACCACTTTGGTGAAAACTATATGGCCATTTTAATTATAAGCTGTTGTGAATATTATATAGTGATTTTCTATGTTAAGTTATAATATTGTGAATGCTGTACCTTGATATTCTGTGGATGTTTTGTTTTGATTTGTTATGGAATAGAGTGTTCACTATATTGTGTAATCAGAACCTTAAAAGCTGTTCACAGTAGCAATCCTCTGGAAAGCTGCTTGTGCATGGCATTACAGAGTGATAAAAGGAAGGGCAGATTAAGTGAGACAGTATTCAGAAGCAAAACAAACTTTCATGGAGGGAAAAGGTAAAAGAAAGAGGACAAATAGAAGAAAATAGTATGGAGGGAAATACACAGTTATTCTATCTATGAATGTAAATAGGATGAATTCACCCATAAAATGGAAGCAGATATCGGAATGGATTAGAAACTAGAATCAGAAATATGTTTACAAAAAACACAGTTGAGGAACACAGACTTGTATTACTATGGTACTGAATGTTTTGCCTTGGATTCAAACAGATATCATTCCGTCACTTTTGAGATTAGTAACTAGCCCAGGTCACACAGCTTTAAAATATCTGAGGCTGGATTTGAAATAGATCTTCCTGATTCCAGGCCAGGTACTCTATTCACTTCATGACCTAGCTGCCCAAGTGAAGGATACATAATTATAAAAGTAATCATCACTTCAATTTCAGCCAATTTTTAATACTATTGTAGTTTATATTATTCAGGGATTATGTTCAGGGCCAAAAAAGTGACAAATCTATTCTATAATATTCCTTGCTTTATGATGAGTGAGAATACTTAGTGCATTGTAATATTAGCAAGATATCAACAAATTGGAAAGGATACAAAAATGTATCAAGGGAAATCATTTCTGCTCTACTGGAATTAGATTAATAGCAATGATGAGAATAACTATCCAAGCAAATCTACCTGCAGGGAGATATGATCAGCATGTACTGGTATAATCTGGAAAGTTGTAAAAAGGAAGAATGATACAAGGGAGGGTCAAAGAATTATCAATATAAGTAACAGATTGGAATTGGAAGTTGGATATCTCAAATATCCTTTGAGATGTAATTTTTAAAAAGTACACAAGACCAATTACATACTTGAAACTATACTGTAAAATGTCATTCAGCATGGAGAGAAAGGATCAAAATAATACCATTTGTATTAATACCTGAATTCAAGTACTGTATGGCCAAAGGCAAGTTGTAACCTCTCTATGCTTGAGGAAGTTCTCTTTAAGACTATAAGCTACAAAAGAGCCTGATCTATATAAGTCAAGTTCCCTACATTCATAAAATTGGGTGCCCCACCCTTCCCCCACTGAAAAAAAATGTAGTTATAGGTCAAAGGATAAAAAAACAAAAGTTTGCTACTATCAAGTAAACATCACAGTAATTGGAGGGAAAAAAACATACTTGAAGCCCAGAGACACACCTCTATTTTGCCCTGTAGTTCTAAAAAATCAGGAAAATTTTCCTTGAGAATTTCTTGAAGGATTATTTCTAGGTTCATTTTTTGATCATGGCTTTCAGGTAGTTCAATAATTTTTAAATTATCTCTCCTGGATCTATTTTCCAGGACAGTGGTTTTTTCAATGAGATATTTCACATTGCCTTCTATTTTTTCATTTGTTTGAATTTGTTTAATAGTATCTTGATTTCTCATTAAGTCACTAGCTTCCATTTGCTCCAATCTAATTCTGAAGAAATGATTCTCTTCAATGAGCTTTTGAGATTCTTTTTCCATCTGGCAAATTTGGCTTTTTAAGGAATTCTTCTCCTCATTGGCTTTTTGAGCCTCTTTTGCCATTTGAGTTAGTCTATTTTTTAAGGTGTTATTTTTGTCAGTCAGGTTGTTGACTCTCTTCATGATTTTCTTGTATCACTCTCATCTTTCTTCCCATTTTTTCCTCCACTTCTCTTATTTGGTTTTCAAAATCCTTTTTAAGCTCCTCTATGACCTGTAACCAGTTCATATTTTTCTTGGAAGCTTTTGGTGTAATTCCTACTTCACTGTCTTCCTGCTGTTCCATGCTTTGATCCTTTCTGTCCCCCAAAAAGGAATTCAAATTTGGATTGCTATGCCTAATTTACTTCCTTTGCTTGCTCATGTTGCCACTCAATTACTTGACTTTTGAGATTTTTGCCACAGTAGAACTCTGCTTCCAGAGAGGAAAGCTTTTTCCCAAATCACTGGGGTTTTCACAGATGCCAGAGCTATTAGTTGGGTGCCCTCTCAAAAGCCTCCACATGCTTTGGCTCACTGGTCACGGACCTCTACCCCAGATAGTAATCCAGATCCAAGCAGGTTAAAGCAAGAGCGATTACTCCTCAGAATGGTTGCTTGGTCCCTCTACAATCTGCAGGCCAGGAGCTCTGAAGCAGCCACACAGAGGCCACCACACCTCAGCCTCTTCTCCCTCCAAGGTGCAGAGGCTGGACCACACTCCCAGACTCCCTGTTCTCAAAGTCTACACTGACCTCTCACTTTGTCTTTGACATCTATGGGTTGATAATTCTGGAAACCACTACAGCTGCTGGTGATCCACTCTCTCCAATACCCTCTAGCTGCAGCTTTAGACTCATGCAGGCCTGGGCTCTGCTCCCAGCTGGCTGTGGAGGAACTCTTCCTGTCCACTGGCTGGGCTATCTTCAGTGGGAGGTTTGTTTCTCTTTGTAACTTTGTGGGTTCTGTAGCCTAAAGTCTGTTTAGAGTCATTTTTATAGGTATTTCAGGTGGTTATGGGGGCAATGCAGGGAGTTTTCCTGCTTCTATGCCACCATCTTGGCTCCACCCCTTTCTATTTTTTAAAAGTTGTTTATTTGATATTTTAAATTTGTATCAGATAAAGCTCATTTGTGACTTATGTTCCATTCTGCTTTTTTTTTGAGTTGTGGGTTTCCTTTTTTATGAAGAGATTTCAGCAGAGAGGAAATGTGTAATATTGAAAAACAAAGACACAAGAAAGATCAAATTTTGAGTTCTGGTCCCCAGTAGTTCCAGGCTTGGTTAGGGGTTGATCCAAAGTGAGAGAAAATATTGTTTTGATTCATTGATTTTTATAAACTTGCTAAAAACATGGAACTAAACTGGATTAAGGTTTTATTTTGTTTTGTTTTGTTTTTTTGCTCTAGGATCAGAATGACTCAGAACATTATTTTGTATCTGGGACAAGATGTAAACTGAATCATTTCTTCACTTGTGTCTTCCCTTTTCCCTGATGCAGAATAAGTTCTTTGTAGGAATAGAGTGGAATATGTTAACAATGGGATAAAAACTACCAAGTGAGAAGAGGGAATGGGTGCTTGAACTTGGCCTGCAATTCCCATTTTTTAAAGTAGAGGTCAGAGACAAAGCAGTCCTTGACCTTCTCTTTTCACACAGACAGATGTGAAGGATACACAGATATACTGCCCTATTCAGCTCAGTGGCAGTTTTCTACTGGTTATTTTTTCTCCCTTTTAAATGTATTCTGGGCACAGTTTCTTACTCCATTCCAAACCTTGCCCTCATATTTGGGGCCTTGAATATAAATATTAATGGCACTTCAAGTCACTGTGGAAGTTTCTCAAGTCCCATGACTTATACTTTCAATCTACCTCAGACCATACTTAAATTGTCATAGCCCAGATCTCACTGTTACTTAGCAATGTTCCTTCCCCAACTCTCTGACTCAAACCTTCTCTTCTCCTCTCTCCTTATGCCTCATTACTCCTAAACTTCCATCTTACCTTGAGCTGCAATTGCTTAAACTTTGTTCTGGAATCACTTTAATCTCAACCCAAACTTAACCCTATGGTCAACTCCTTCAACTCTACACTGCCATAAAACTTTGTAAAATCAGTGAATGTGTCCTTCTAAACTCCAACTCTGTGTTATCCTTATTATTTGTTTTTTGTTGTCTTGTTTCTGAAAATTTATGTTGACTAATCTTTATTAAGTCCTAACTGCTGCTGGGCATTCTGCTTTATTGGTTTTTACTGAATCTTCAACATGTTTCTACCTTTTCTAGCCTAAATTTTCTGTCATTAAAGTGTATCTTCTTAATATGCAATGTTACTTTATCCTCTCTTCCACTTCCTTCATTTTAACCAATTCTGTTCTTTTTGAACAAGCTATGGGCACTTCCATTGCCATATACCAGTTATGGATATCATCCTACCTATTTCATGAATACCCAGGAGGTCCTATTTGCTTCCTTGTAATTTCTACTTGTTCGTTAACAATGTCCTGTGCATTCCCCTACCCCAGCACCTTATATATAAATTTGAAAAGCATATTATCATTTTGGCCTCACAACAGACCTATAAGGTTAATTTATAATGCCCATTTTACAACTGGAAATATGGGTTTGAATAATTTTGTCCATGGTATCCCACCTGCTAAGTATTAGAGGTGGGAAAAGTTTCCTTACCAAAATGGGTCAAACCTATAGAAGTTACAATTTCCCTGAAATAAAAAGCATTATTTTGAAGTATGAAAATACATAAATTTATAAATGCATGAGTGTTGAATACAAGGGTAAAAATTCTCCTTTATTGGTACAATTCACTTATAGCAATTTACCCCAAGGTTCAATTTTCTACTATGTTCGATGTTTCCTGAAGTTTAGATAGCTGTTCCTCTCTCCAAATTCTTTTTTATTTCAGTTGTATATTTTCTTTTTCCTTTTTTTTGCCTTTTGGAGGGCAATTGTGGTTAAGTAACTTGCCCAAGGTTACAGGCTAGTTTTTTTGTGTGGGCGTTAAGTGTCTGAGGCCAGAACCAAACTCAGGTTCTCCTGACTCTGGGGCCAGCGCTTTACTCACTGAGCCACCTAGCTGCCCCCTTCAATTGTATATTTTCCACACAATCTCTCTGCCTTCTTGTTGAATTTGGTATTTTTCATTAATGTAGTAGATATCAGAGTCATCATTATAAGTACCTCTCCAACTGTATTTTCTCCTTTTTCGATTTGTTTTTCTAGATGTATAACCAGCCTACTGATGAGGTGCAGGCTCTGGGAACCTCCTTGAGCTCTCCTTGAATCCTTGAGGTATAGGCTCTGGGAAATCCCTTGAGCTTTCCTTGAATCTTCCCACAGAGGCATTTGTACTAGGCCATAAGCCTTTCATCCGTGGCTCTTCCCAAATCTTTAGCCCTCCTTTGTCCAGCAACTTCCCACCCTAGATCCTCCCAAAATATCTATATCCAAATCTGTTACACCCTTGAACTTGCCTGGCCCACCATTGTCTATCCTCTCCAGGTAGCCTCCAGCAACTTCCCACCCTTAATCACTCTTTACTGGAGTCTGACCTCATTGACTCCTCCTGAAGACCCTCCCCAAACTCCTCCTCTAGACCACCCCTAGATTCCTCCTATAACCTTTCTGCATATCAGACCCATCTTGCCTCCTTGAACTAGCTGGAGAATGATATAGGGCAGACTCACTCTGTGTCAGATTATTCTGGCCTGCTTGTCCAATACAAGCTTCAGAGATATGGAGGCTCCTTAAGAGTCTACCCAATATGGCGAACTTTTAGTAAACTTTGCTTTTCTTTGGCTGAGAGAAGGCTTGAGTCAAATTCATTCAGCAGGACTCAGTGTGTTGGTATTTTGGGGACTTAAGCACCCCTAGACTAAACCTCATCATTTTATGGTGACCCTTTTCACTACCAATTTCCTCTGTAGAAGGTACATGTGTTCCATGAAGAAGACTATTATTGGGGAGATGTTAGACTGAATTCCTCTCCATGCTTTTATATAAGTTTTTCATATGTTTCCAAATCTGTGTGGTCAACCTATAATAATGACAACTGAGGAGGTGCATAATTTGGGTTCTCCCTCTTTTTCCTCTTCCATCTTTCTTTGTCTTCAGCACTGATCTCCAGTAGTTTCACTCATTCATAATCTCCCCCCCCCCCCCCGCCCCGTGCAGCACATTCTTTTTCTTTTTTTCTAGTATGCAATTCCCATTCTGAAGGACCCTTGCTGGACTCCCAGCTTGCAGGCAGCTTAAGTCTTTTAGATTTCTCCACAACCTCCTGAAGATTTAACTTTCCAGCCTCATTCCATTTCAAGTGCAGCTCCAGGAACTTCCTCATTCTCTCCTCTCACTTCTGGCCTGCAGGTGCCTAGGCCCACTGTCAGGGGTCTCTCCTCCTCCTCCTCCTCCTCTTCCTTTTGCTCATCCTCCTGGTGCTCTAGGGTCTGCAGTTGGGTCTCCTCAGCCTCAACACATGGCATGGTCACAAAACTCTTCTCTCCTTGGTGGACTTCCAGGAAAAAAAAAAACACAGAAAAAAACAAAGAAACAACTTTTACAAGTCACTTTTACAATGCCATACATTCTCAATGATGCATTTCTGGGAATGACTTTGCACTTTTGTGTATAAAACAAATTGGTTCCTTCCCTATATATATATAGGGAAGGAACCAATATATTGATATATTGCATTTTCTGGATCAATATATGACTTCAATTTATGTTTAAATATTACACTTGTTATTTTAGAGGGATTCCCACCTATAATGTCTAGGTGGCACAGTAGATAAGAGTGTTGAACCTGAAGTAAGGAAGACTCATCTTCCTGAGTTCAAATCTGGCTTTAGAGACTGTAGTCCCAACACGATATTCACCGTGCTTTATGGCGGCTATGAATATGCTGGCATAATTCTGAATCAAAAAATATAAGACTCTCCACATGGAAGATGGAACCAAAACATTTATTCAAACACTAGAAAGCCAAAGTCTAACACCAAAAAACCAAATCCATCATAGCAACAAAGAAATCTATACACTATAACAATGCAGAGAGCACTGTGTTCCCCAAGCCTTCCCCCTGATAGGGACTTCCCACAAATGAACACTCACAGATTACTGCCTGCTTCCTCTCTCTCCCTCAGCTCTAACTACTCTGACCAACTTGCTCTGGGTTCTCCTCCAGCCCTACCTCTTCCTGTTCCACCCTTCCTGCTCCCCCTGCTTGGCAAGCTCCCCCCACTACAGACTCATGTGACTCAGGTTTTCATGTGACTCAAACAGGTCACATAGGTCTATTAATAAATGGGAAAGATCTTCCCATTAAGGAAAAATACAATAAAAATACAGACACTTATTAGCTGTATGATCCTGGAGAAGTCACTTAACCCACTTTGCCTCAGTTTCCTCATCTGTAAAAGACATAGAGAAAGAAGTGGCAAACCACTACAGTATCTTGGCCAAGAATACCCCAAGTGGGGTCATGAAGAGTTGGACATGATTAAACAACAACAAGGGAAGTATCTCATGTGGAAATGCCTTCCACTGATGTAAATTGGAAACTTGTTTATAACTTCAACTTATCTGCCTGGGTTACTGAGAAGTGAAGTGATTTATGTGGCCACTTGTATGTATCAGTGCAAAGAGGTGAACTTCAGTCTTCTTGACTTCCTCCTTCAAATTACTTCTGGCATTTGCTCAAATCCCAGTGGGGGTCAATTTTCATTTCACTCAATTATTTTTATGTCCTTAATCTTTCTACAATGTTTTTAAAGTAATTTTCAATAACTGAACACATTTATGGATTAAATTTCCTTTATGAGTTCTGCATTTGACTTTGCCAAATCTTTGCTTTACAAATCTTGTTGAAATCTTGCAAATATTCCCTTAAAATGTACATGACATATTTTTACACAAGAACTCAAAGGAAATGAATTATTGCTCTTTTGCTAAACATGTGGATTTTTAAAAATTTAGTTTTCACTAACTCCCTTATTGCAGACTCATATCACTTGAGTATTCTGTCAGCCCCAAGACACAGGAATAGCCATTTTCTGAGAATGTATTTAGAAGTTGAAAGTTTGGACACTTTTCCTTTTAGGAAGTTCTGTTTCCAATAGTCCTCTGTAAATTCTAAAAGCAGTCTCTAACTTAGATCTACTGAGAACTACTTCTCTAGACCAATGTCTTCTGGAAAGAGGAGTATCCATCAAAGAATGCAGTAGCAACCAGCTTTCAAAGCTATGATTTTCAGTTCTCAAGAATTTCTACTGTGCTAATTGTTCCTGACTACAAAGAGTAAAGTACACACACATACACACACATAACACATATATGTATATATTCTTTAATGTGAAATGCATAGTTTTGCTCTTTTTTATATTTTTCATTGCTAAGTAACAAATTTTGGTTTTACATCTCTTGTGCCAGCTTTGATGGGCAGTCACAAATGCCAGTTCATTCATGATGCAGTTCTTTGTATATACTCTAGCTAAAAGTATGTGAATTGGAATAATTTATGAATGAAATGTATTTATTAGAAATAGTTTGCTACAAAGTCATTTGGGGGAAAGAATCTTGCAAAGAAATATTTGATTAATCTGCAATGGGTGACTTTCATTACAGATTATAGGTAGATAATCAGTGGATAGAGTGTTAGACTTAGAGTTAGGAAGAACCGAGTTCAACTTCTGCCTCAGATGCTTACTTGCTTTGTGACTCTAGACAAGTCACAACCTCACTCTGTCTTTTTTCTTTTCTATAAAATGGGGATAAAAAGAACAATCACCTCTCAGGCCTGCTATGAGGATAAAGTAAGAAAACATTTGTAAAAGTGCTTTGCAAATCTTAAAGTGCTATATAAACATTAGCTATTATTACTAGAGACAAAACTTATTTTGAAAAGATTACATGATTTTAGAAACATCATTCTCCTTCCCTCTCAGGGAGGTGATTTACCTAAGTGCTACATCATGAAGGGGTAATGATTGAATTCCTGGAGGTCATGTCAATAAATCAGACATTCTTTCAAGTCTTATAAAATCAGAAAGGTTTGGAGTATGAATCTGGTGATAAACTTTATGTCTGTAATTGGAGGAATAAAAAAGTTAGCCTCAGGACAATGAATTCAGAAGAGTTCACAAAAATTTTTAACCAAGATGAAGAGAGTTTGCAGTGTGTTTCACTAGATGCATCAGTCGTGATAAAATCAGATTTTTGAACAACTGAAAACTAATCAAATAATCAATCACAAGCATTTACTAAATTTGTTATTAGGCATTGTGCTAGGCTCTGGAGAAACAATGGCAGAAATGAAGCCCTTTGCCAACAGAGAGCATGCATTCTATCAAGTAAAGATGTACTAAAATATAATTTTCACTAGCGGTTTAAGATGAAAAACTCTCCTTGGTTTGTTTCTGTGTAATGGTAAGGGAATTTGAAGATCTTCCCTGCCCTTTGATGGGCTTAAGTGAATTTGAGGACTTTCCCTGATTTGAAAATATACTCTGCCCCCTAATAGGCTGCATGTGGTCACATGGAGCTTGTGATGAGAGACTTGTTTTTCAGGAAAGTCCACACCTTGTTACTTTGTGATTGGGCAGTGGGTCATGAGGGTTGTGATGTTTTCTGACCCTGGAGAAGGCTATATATATATATATATATACCCTGATATGTGTGAGGTTTTGCTTTGGGGCTCAGTCTTGGGAAGAGCTGTATGATCAGCCAAGATGAGGCAGCCATTCAGCACCCCCAGCTTTGAAAATCCAGATGTTGGTGCTTCTGTCTCTGGTAAGTAACTAGGTATGGATGTAATGGTCAGATAGCTGGAAGCCTTGTCTGCTGATCTGTTTCTCTGTATTTTTTTGTCTGCTTGTAACTTCTGTTTGTATTCTCTGAAGTTCAGGGTGTTGACTTTTTCCCCTGAAATAGGTAAATGATATATGTTTGATTAAAGTAAGATTGTTAACCCCTTTTTGAGTTGCTTTCCTTTAGAAAAGCAGATCAAAGAGTCTGTGATAGCAGCCATCCTGGATATGCTAGGGTGCTTGCTGCTACATTCTGAAATCATTAACTTATTTATTGTATTTAATTACTGTCAGATTTAGTGCTAACATGATACAACATATGAAATGCAGTCATATTGTAACAGGGCATTGGTCAATGAGTCATTAGACCTTGGTTCTAGCTTTGTGCCTTTAGACTAATCCTGCATTCAATTTTACTCAGTGCTTACAATGTGCTATATACCTTAGGTTCCTAATTTTCTGAGTGTGTGAATATAAAAGTGCATCTTCCATAAGACTTATGAAAAAAAGTGATTAATACTAGTTATTTTTTAAACAGATGTTTAAACCCAAACAAAGGAAACTTACAGTATCTACAGCATGTCTTCTCTAAGCATTCTGTGTTCAATGGTTACTTGTTGATTTTCAGCCATGTTCAAGGTCTGTGAATGCTAGCTAGCTCTCTACAAGTTTCTTCAACCATTGTTGTCATCTGTTAGTGATATTTAAAAGAAAATTCCTAAGTCACAGAATCACAGAATTTGAGAACTGGAAGGGATCTCAGTGACCACCCTATTTTAACCATACAACTTTAGGACTACAATATTATAAAATATATAATAGCATAAACAGATTCTAGGAAAAAAATTGGGAAAAGAGGTCCATAGAAATAAATTACATTCTTTCCTGAACACAACTGAATTCCACATCAGATGGTATTAGAAAGACTAGTATTTCTGTCATGTTTAAAACCTGTTATTAAAAGTTTTACAGTTTATACATTAAAACTGTAGGTAATACTTTGAGTATAATAATGTAACAATGAGGTAATCAGCAATTAATCAACAGTCAGTTAACTACCACTGATATGATTCTTGCTGTGATGCAACTTAGTAAATCTTGGGCAGGAAATCTTTCAGAGGACAGATGACAAGAAGAGATATACAATACAGTAAACATTCATTAAGAGTCTATATTTTGCCAATGCAATACCCACAACAGCTGCTATGAATATGCAGACGTATTCCCAGGTTTGAATCGTGAGATATAACAGACTCTATTCCTTGAAGATGAAACCAAGACATTTATTCAAACACCAGAAAGCCAAATCAAACATAGTAACAAAGAAATCTATACACATTGCCAATGCAGGGAACACAAACATCCCAAGCCTTCCCTCCATTAGACCTCCCCACAAAACAAGTCCCCTTAGGCAAAATCACTCCCTCTCTCACTCACACTAGCTGTTCTGCTCTGCTCTGCCTGCTCTCTCTCTCTCCCAGTTCTATCTCACTCCTTCTCAGCTCTGCCTCACCCACACCTCCTGCTCCATCCATTCAGCAAGCTCCTCCCACTACAGGCTCAAGTGACTCAGGCTCAAATCAGGTCCCACAGGCCTATTAATGGATGGGAAAGATCTTCCCATTCCCATTAACATCACAGTCCTACTATGTGTCAGACACTGGGGATACAAATAAGAAAAAGAAAGGCAGTCCTTGATCTCAGGAAGTTACAATTTGGAGGAGAAAGTAAATACACAAAAAGGTGAAAAGTGCAGTGGGGTAAGGGTGGGAAGCAGCTACCCCAGAGCATCATGATGATGATAAAGTTGAATATGAGCAGTAGAAGAAATGAAGATTGCCTGGGTTTCTGAGTCATCTTTAAATAGAAGGTTTGGGAGGAGTTTTTTGGTCCACCCTCAGCCATCTAATCAGAGGAGCAGAGGCTACTGAGGTACTGACAAAGTGTTAGATAACTTTTTTTACCTTATCTTCCCAGGGCCCTGGCATTCATTTCATTTTATAATAAATATTCATAGATACATATATACACACACATAATGTATATATATGCATACATATATGTATATGTGTGTGTATATAGAAAGACAGAGAGAGAGAGTCAGTTTGTACCCTTCTCCTGCTTCCCAGAATTCCAGCACCTCCTTGTGTGTCTTCTCTCTTTAGAACAAGTGTTCTTTGAGAGTAAAGACCATCTTGCTAGGTTGCATTTGTGTCCCTAGTGCTTAGCAAAGTACTTGGCACACAGTAAATATGTCATAAATACTTACCCTATCAATCCATCTCTTTTTCCTTACTTCTACTCTTATTTTTAATTTTTGAAATACCATAATACCTCTATATTCAATATTCTATGCACACTATACCTCTGAGGTAAAAGCTTGAAGGCAAGCAGGGAAGCAGAGTCTATGTATCCAATCTAGTGATGTGGTGTGTGCATGAAGATGTATAACTATCTTTAAAGTACAAAAAACTCCATGTGAGTACAACCCCTGCCTTGGTTCATAACACAGTGGAAATAGCAATGCTTTTGGAAGTAGACAAAGCTGTGTATTCCTCTGTAAATAGCTTAACTTTTCTATTACTGTATGCAAAATACCCTCATTTGTAAAATGAGAATAATGCCTATGAATTATGTGACAGAGTTGTGCTAAGGAGATTGCTTGGTAAGCCTTAAGTCCTTCAGAAATGTGAGTCATTTTGTTGATACATGTGTGCAGTTAGGTGGCACAGAATTTTAGTCTTGCCTCGGATATTGACTGGCTGTGTGACTCTGAGCAAGTAAGTCACTTTATTTTTGTCTTTCTCTGTTCCTGGATCTGTAAAATGGGGATAATGTTGTTGTTCAGTCATGTACAACTCTTTGTGACCCCTGCTGACCATTCCATCCTAGGCCCTTCTATCCTCCACTGTCTCTTGAAGTCAGCCCAAGTTCATGTTTTTTGTTTCCATGACACTATCTGTTTATCTCAACATCTGCTGTTCCTTTTTCCTTCAGTCTTTCCCAACATCAAGGTCTTTTCCAATGAGTCCCATATTCTCATTATGTGGTCAAAGTATTTAAGCGTCAGCTTTAGGATCAGACTTTACAGTCAACAGCCTAAATTAATTTAAGCATTGATTAACTCCCAGGGTTGTGAAGATTAAGTAATATAAATGTAGAGGGCTTTGCAAATTTTAAAATTCTATAAAAATCATAGCTATTATTATTATGAATGTACCAGCCTACTATCTTACACCCTACTCAAAGGTCTCACCCTAGGGCCCTTCATTTTTGAGAGGGAAAAAGATTATTACAGGATTTGAGTCATTGGAAGGTGCTTCTGGGTCTGATAAGCAAAAGGGGGTAGATCAGGAAGCATGTGGGGGAACAAAAGGTGACCTACTAAAGGTTAAAGAGGACACTATCTAAAAAGTGAGTCAGGTCACTTGTTTCTTCCTGTTTCATATTCTTTTGAATTTTCAACAAAAGAAAATACTTTAATTTAGAGCTAATGCCCAAAATGTGCTCCCAGGCATTTTTCACCAGGCCAAAGACTATCATGGGCAATGAAATTATATATAGGGTTACAGGCTTGACCAGTGATGTTATTTGCAAAGGGAAGAGACCCCCTACTCCATCTAGGTCAGCAGTTTCTTTGCAACTTGTGGTCTTAAGAGTTACCTCACATTATATGTGGTATATATACATATATGAAAGATTTTATTTTCTCATAATGTATTACAGGACAGTTATGTTGCATTTTTCATATTGTTAAAGTTAAAACTAAAAAGATGATATAGAAGAAAAAGTAAAAAAAAAAAACTACAAAGAAGCAAATGCAAGTTTATGATGACTTTTTTGTTCCTATTTGTTGTGAACTACGAATATTTGCTCCTGGCTTTGTTGTGTTCAGCTTTCCCAATCTGTAGGATTAGGGGTTTGGACTGGATAATCTTTGATGTTTCTTGGGGATCTTTTTAATGTGGTTCTAGAAGCAACACAAAGCATAGACATTTCGGACGGGTTGGCCTTTCCATTGCATCTCAATGGATGCTTACCATGGAGGAGAAGAAGAAAATTGGTTGCAGGGGGAAGGGTGCAAATATCTATGCATTCAATGTTCTTTCTAGAATTTGAGGCTTTAATCAGTCAACTGAACAAGTAGTTTTTAAAAAGGTTCCATACTCTACTACATATTCAAACTGACAAATGCACAATACCTGGATTTTTTTAAAGTGTATGCCCAGGCACTTGGAGTGACGCAGTTAGAGGTCTGGTGGAAGCCAAAGTGGAGGCGCTAATTAAGACTTGTGAATCCTCAGTCCTCAGAGATAATGAATCCCAAGGACTGCTTCCTCACAGTCCCCCTTCTCCAACCTTAGCTGTCCTGGTGCGCTTCCCCTTTTCACCCTGCAGGTTACCAGAGCGGAACGAAGTCACATTAGGCAGTTTTCCAGAATTAACATGTCGCAGGGAGCTAGAGTGCACTCCCAGGTGAGCCTAGAGGAAGAGAGGGGCCACTTTCCCTTTTTTAACAGCCTTTCTCTGGTTCCCGCTCTCATTCCCCGGGTCCCAAGGAGTTTCCTTGCTCAATCCCCCTAGAGGCCATTCATCCCTCCTCTGCCCCAGTGTGAGTACGGGCCACTTCTTGCCAGGGGAGGGGCGCAAAGGAGCCTATAGCTGCAGAATTCTTCCAGATAGACCCCCACTCCTCACCGCCCCCTCTCTTCTCTCACCTCTTCCTCTCAGACCTCCCCCGCCCCAATTCCAGACCTCCTACGCTTCCTCCTTCTAGCCCTCAGCCAACCCAACCAGTCGGAAGTTAAGAGAAGAGGTCCAGCCTGGCGAAGGCGGGAGTGAGCTCCTAGCTCCCGGAGGCTGGCAGACTGGCGGGCCGACGGGCAGGCGGGCAGGCGGCCAGGGCGCGGGTTGGAGGTGGAGGTGGGGGTGGGCGAACAGGGTTAGTGCACGTCACGTGCACGCTCCCTGGGCCCGGGATAAATGTCCAGGAGCAAGAAGGAGCCCTGGAGAAGAGCTCAGAGCAGGGGCTGGGAACTGAGGAGCCTGAGTGCAAAGAAGGGACGAGAGGCGCTCGAGCTTACCCCGGCCCCTGCCTTGCTTTCTCCCCGGGGAACCTCAAGAGATAAAGCGCCCAGGAAATAGGGGCACCCATCCTGGCAGCGGAGCCAAGCAGTCCCCGCTCTGCCCCAACTCCTGACATTGAACTTCCGAGCACTTTCTTTCCCAACCAGCTTCTTCCAAGGCTGCCACTGAGGGCTCTCCCCTCCTCCCCAGGCGGGCACAGCAGAAAAGCCCCTGCCTGGGCTTTCGCTGAAAGAAGAAGGCATCCTTGATCACTGTCATTTGTGTACCTTCAATCTGGGTTGCTAAGGAATCGGAAAACTCGGCTGTAGTTGGGGGAGGCAGGCAGGCAGGCAGGCGGGAGCTCAGTATACAGCCTCCTAGTTCTTAACTGTGGACTTCACGCTGGAGAGGTAAGGGCTTTTTCTGCCATATATTCCACGTACATTGTGGAGGTAGCTTCTTCCTACACTTTCCTGCTTACCTATTTTATTTTATATTTTTACAGTTTTAAGGTAGTTAATCTGTAGGAAGTTAAAAGACAACGGAGGGTTCGGTCCTTGGAACATAGGAAAGAAAGGTGAAGATTTTCAGGAGTTTTCTCATCTTGGAAGAGTAGGTCTCCAGCTCCTCTTTTTTTGTCTTGCACATTCCACCTTGGATCTGAGGAGCGTGCCCAGGGGAGCATAGAGAGGAAAGAGCATCAGAAACAACCAACTGCCTTAGAGAAAGCTAGAGCTTGTGACACAAGGGACCCACAGGCAAACTCGGGTGAGGACGACGAGAGAGGAACACACCGCCCAGGGAATAAGGACTCTCGATCCTTTGGGGAGGAAAAAAACGATACATGTGGGTAGAAAACAGTGCTGATTCCTGCTCTTTGAGTTGGTAGTGGTAGTTGTAGGTAGTACAGTTCAAATGTGATGTAGTGACAATTTCTCACTCCAGTTCCCCAAAACGCAATGTTTTTGGTAATTGTCACCAAAGGCTGATTAAAAAACTTTCTTTCAAAGCTTTCCCAAACAACAAACTCCATCCAAACGTTAGGTCATCTTCCCCCCCCCCCCCCCAAATTCAAAACTTTTGATCATTAAAGCCAACATTTAATTTAAAGTCTCTGTAATGGGACTGCCCAGATTTGGGGGCATCTTTAAAACGAATCCGAGAATGTTAAATTCTTATTGCTGACTTTCGAATTTAAATATGGCCTAAAATAAAACTATTTTGGTTGGTGGTACAGATGATCATATTTAGGGTTTCACTTGTACCCTCACCACCATTTTGTGTTATCTGAAATCTTATAATTAAAACTTTATTTTTTTTCCTAGCTTTTCGGAGGACAATTAGAGGACAATCTGTTTAATTTTTAAACTTAATGGTACAGAGTTTGTCACATAGCTGCACAAAATGGATTTTGTGAAATCTACATTAATATAAAGTTATGATAAGAAGGATAACTTATTTAGAGACGGTAAATAATGGGTGTCCCTTTCCCCTTCAATTTACAATGGCACCTTTCATTCATTTCTAACTACAGTTTAACTTAAAGAAATAATGAAAATTAATATCATCTGAACTTTTACCTTAATTGCTGAACTCTCATTCCTGCCTTTAGAGTGAAAAGAAGTGGAAGGAAGACTTTATCTTGGAGTTTATCATAGGGGAATCCAGAGGTCATTCATGATGAAGTGTGCAGTACAAGAGTGGCTCAGAATAACTTCGTTGCTATTCATTGCTAATGCCATCCCAGCAATGGTTGTTCCCAATGCAACAGTTTTGGAGAAACTTTTGGAAAAGTACATGGACGAGGATGGTGAGTGGTGGATCGCCAAGCAAAGAGGGAAAAGGGCGATCACAGACAATGATATGCAGAGTATCTTGGACCTTCATAATAAGTTAAGAAGTCAGGTGTATCCACCAGCTTCTAATATGGAATATATGGTAAGGACATATTGCGAGTGGTTTTCACAGAGCAATGTTCATTGATGCTTTCTTTCAGCACCACAGTTAAATGTCTTAGTGTTACTTGCTAATTTTCAGTTTTTACCTGCTTTGTAAGAAGTATGAAAGTCTATGGCAAGCTCTCACATTATTGTTTTTTTTTAAATATTAACTTGTGATAGGATTTTTGTTTTTTGTATTAACTCTTTAAATTTCAAAATGAATGAGAAGTTTTATCCAGCTAAATTATTTTGTATCTGAAGCCACTGAACAGCTGGCCTATTTTCTGTTTACTGACTCAGTTGAGACATTTTCCCCTAATACTTTAAAGTAACTAGAATATCTGAATAGGTTAGGACCTTGTAATAGTGACACACATACATAAAAATATACAATATATATACACACAAATATGTATATATAAAGTATATATATACACATGTGTATATACACATATGCATTTCTATATGCAGGTCACTAATATGAATCTTCTGGTAAAAATTCAACAGGTTATAAGGAGTATTTATCTAGGAATGTGTCACATTGATGTATCTATCTACCGTGTCTGATTTGTGAATATTTATAATGTGAGAACATTTCAAGTAAAGCATCAAATATAGACCTTACATTGAAAACATATCTCTTTCTTCTCCCACAAGTGTTTAACCCATTTCTAGAGCAAAATAAGAAAGATGAGGGAATGGATTTAACTCTGTAAAGCCACAAGGGTGCCTGTAAGTAAAGAAACTACTTGGTACCCTAGAGACTTAGAGCATTAGGCACTTTCTGAAAATACTGTTATCTAGGGGGTAGTGTTAGCATTAGAAAAGTCTGATCAATTTTAATTATGAGGCTTAATCTGTTCCTGGTTTCAGTGAGCTTTCAGGACATGCACATTTTAATTTGAAGTCATAATACAGTGGTTTGACTTTAGATGATCTTTCTTAAGGTCTGAAGGTGAAGGTATTTAAAGTCATTTACAGTTTGGTGAATCTTAATGTACACCATTTATTTTGTATTTTGTTGTATAATTCCAAGAATGCTCTTCTAAGTGGAAAGAAAAATAGGAATATTCTTTTTAACTTGTGCTATATATGCTTCTGGGAATCTGAAGAATCAGGTTGCTTTCTAACTGAAAGAAGATTGTGGAAGGGGGGGAGGTTGAGGAAGGCATCTACAAAGATGATCCCAGAAATTGTAATATAGATTGCAGTTCGGTGCAGAAGTAGACAGAAGGTATAAAAGAGTATTTTTTTTTTCTGTGTGTATGTTTGTGTTTTATAGCAAACTTCCAATGCTAACAAATGCCTATTGTAGGAAGTCTGGTATAAGAAGTTTATATGCCCTTCAGTTTCAGTTTCACTGGTTTTATCCTACCCTTGAAATGGAGATCCAGAAACCAGACAGGATTTATGTTGTGTTGCCCCTAGATACTATTAGCTCTGGAACCACGACTTGGCCTTTAACTTGACTACAGAGGAGTTCATTGCAAAGTAAAGTAAGAGACCAGGTTTTAATACTGCAATATGTTTTCCAGACTACAAAGTTAAGGAAGAGTCTGACAGTACTTGTGCTTCTGTTTTGAGATACTTTGGATTAATGCTAAATAAGTTTATAGCTACAGGTGTTGATCCACTGTGAAGAGATTTTTTTTTCTTAGCTAGTTACTTAATAACTCATTTATTTAAAAGTAGGTTAAATTATGATTCAATGTTTAAAATCTATTGCAATATACTTAATATTTATTTTAGCCACCTTGTGACCCACTTTTAACCTGGTGGATGATTACTAATATCATTCTAAAAATAACACTTATTTTAGACACATTTAGGCCCTTCAATACACTTGTAGTCAAGATAGACCTGCACTCACTAGCAATGAGCTGAAATCCAATTAGTAACACTAGAAAAACTGGTAATTATTTGCTGTTCTTAAAGAGACTCTAATGTAATTGGAAAGACTAGACAAGTACACATGTAAAAGATTTTGGATTTTGGATTTTTTTTTCAAACTATGCCTAAACTGAGGGGGTATAGAATAACAGACAATAACCCACATAATCAGAAAAGGTTTTCTAGAGGAGATGAGTTTTAGTTTGGGTTTTAGATGGTTAGGGAGGAATTGGAGGAAATTGAATAAATGACTGAGTCATAAATGAACATGTATTTTGCAGGGTACAACAAACCAGTTGTCTTGGTTGGATCAGAGCATTTCATGATAAGGATATTAAGATGAAAGGGAGTGATTTATGGCTTTATTTATGATGGATGCTCTGGAACATGTTGCATGTTGAATGTCATGATCTACCTGAGGAAGAAAATTCTTGAAAGGGTGTATAGAATGGATCGCATGGAGAGAGATCAGAAGAGTTAGTCCATCTTAGTGGTTTTTGCTAGAATCCAGAAGTGATATGATGTTGGCTTAGACTAAGATAGTTCATGCTATTGAATAGAAAATGAAATTTTTTGGGGAAAGAATTGGATGCAGATGACAGATAAGAGAGGGATATTAAAATAATTTTAAAAGTTATGAACTTGGATGATGGATATGAAAATGGTGCTGTAGATAGTGAAAGAAACCATTTTAGTTTTGACTTGTTTTGTGGGTCCATGGAGCTAAGGTATAAGTTGTTAACCTATAATTAAGTAGAGATAATAAGCTTACATTCTAAAAATCGAGATTTGAAAATAACTTGTGAGTTCTAAGTTCTGATTCTAAGTTATCACTCCTCCATCCCATGCATTCTTTTTTTTTTTCATAAAGCAATCGGGGTTAAGTAACTTGCTCAAGGTTACACGGCCAGGTGTTTCTCGGTGGGTGCTAAGTGTCTGAGCCCGGGATTCGATCTCCAGGTCTTCTCAACACTAGAGCCGGTGCTCTTACTCTCTGTGCTACCTGGCTGCCCCATCATCCCATGCATTCTTGCCAAGAACTCAAAGCAATCATAGGTTATAGCTTTGTTACAGGTCAGATAATGGGATAGACCTGAATCTAAAAATAAACATTATCAAATTATGCCAGGTACACTAACATAGACAGTTGTCAATGACAGTTCTGATTATACATCACTTCTAAAACCCTACCATTAGCCTCCCAGCTGGGAAAGATATTGATTGGCACATATTCTATTCTCCCTTTCTTTTATGGCACACCTGGAGGAAATGGGTTAGAATTTTGGCATAGCATTTTTCAAGGATATACAGACATTTGATTCCCACTCCACTGTTCTTTTTACTAGTTAACTTTCTATTGTAAGCCAAACAACCAGTCATATAAATATTTGTCGAATTGAATTGAATTCAGCCCAGAGCCCATGTTGATAGTTCTGAAGGCTCAGTTAGAACTTGAGTGTTTCCAAGTTACTGTGGATATAATTTCCTTCTTATGCTTCACAACTCACCAAGCAATCCTAGAAGCTTAGGGATGGGATGGCACAGGGTAGTGAGCTGACCTTGCTGTGTGCCAGTGTGGTTGGTATCCTGCCTCTGGCTCAATATGGCATCTGCCCAAACCTGTGAAAGTTTAGCCTGTGAATTACCGTGGTTCCTCTCATCAATTCAATCTCTTTTGACACTGTTTTTCATTGGTGTGTTTCCCTTGTAGAACCAAAGCAAAAAGAACTTATTAAATCATGCCTAGTTAATCCAGATTTTAGAATTTTATTCTTCACTTACTAAAACTTGTAGAATATTTCATTGAATTTTTTTTAAGCAATTGGGGTTAAGTAACTTGCTCAAGGTTACATGGCCAGGTGTTTCTGGGTGGGTGCTAAGTGTCTGAGCCCGGATTCGATCCCCAGGTCATCCTGACACTGGGGCCGGTGTTCTTACTTGCTGTGCTACCTGGACACCCCATTCATTGAAATTTTTAATGAATTTTTAAAGATTTTATGGTTTCCTAATATATTTTGGTATATACTCTATAGTTTTCAGGAATGAAATATTTCTCTCATTGATGTAATGTAATGTAGATACAGACATCAATATAGATATCAATCTAACAAGTCAAAATAATGTTTCTTAATTCAGTTAAACATATTTGCTAGGTGTTTACTATGTGAAAGTCACTATGTTCTAGGTAGTCATTATTCTATTTTTTTCTTTTTGTTTTTTTTTTGGGGGGGGAGGGAGACAGGGCAGTTGGGGTTAAGTGACTTTCCCAAGGTCACATGGTCAGTAAGTATTAAGTGTCTGAGGTTGGTTTTGAACTCAGGTCCTCCTAACTCCAGGATTGGTGCTCTGTTCATTGCATCACCTACCCACCCCAGTAGTCGTTAATTCTTTACCAGTTAGAAAATGTCTATTTAAATGGAAGCTAATTTGTTTAGTTTTTCTTTTAAGTTGTCGATTTGTTATCAGTTGTTTAGTAGTAACATAGGTATAGGTCCTTTAAAAAAAAATAAAGCTATTGACCAGAATTTAAAACCTGAAGAACTGCTAAAGTAGTGCAGGAATTCATTTTATGGAACCTGAAGACTTTAAGGAATTTTCAGACTATATTAAATAATAAGGTAGATAGCAACACATGTTGGCAAAGTTGTGTGATTATAGCACAGTTCTATTAGATGTCATGAAACCCTGGACAATGGAATGAATAAGGCTAAAGGTAAGTTCCAGTTGTTTTTAAGTGGGAGGCAGTGATTGGTAGGTAATGGGAGAGATTCCTATGGCATGGACTGGGAAAGGAGAGGAAAGAAGTTGGAGAACCATGATGATAGAGGAGAAATCAAGGAGTGAGAAAAATGTAAAATTGTAAAAAATGTTTTGAAAGTAGTCCCATTGCTATAATGTTAGCATTCCACAAAGAGGTCCTTGATCTTAATCTTTCTCATAAAAATATTTTAATTAATTTATTCCAGGAAATTTCCCAAGGGAAATTCCCAGTCTTTTGTTGTTTGTTTTTTTTTAAGCAGTTGAAGGGAAAATAGGTATTGCTTTGAAATTGTTTACTTCATATTTACCTTTATTAAAATCAACTAGTCCATAAAGCAAGGAATATTTTTTAGCTCTAGTTAAAATCATAATGAGAGGAAGTATGTCTTACTGGTTAAAGGACCAGAATTGGAGTAAAGAACACATATTAGAGTATTACATTTGATGAATACTACCAATGAAACCCTGGATAGGTCAATTAACCCCTGTGTTTCAGGCAACAACCTAACACTAAATTATAGACAGCTTACATATCCGCATCTGTGGAGAGAGTTTCCTACCTCTGTCAAATTATCTGGACCTCCCACTGCTCAAAAAAAAAATGAACAGTGACAAATTCTTAATCATCATCATGTTATAAGTGTTCTATCCTACTCCTAACTGCTCTAATTATTTAATCAAATTACTAATGGGCCCGCAGAATCATTACTTTCCTTTAATGGATGGTGTTGTTTAGTCATGTCATTTGTGACTGATTCTTCCTGACCCATTTGAGATTTCTTGGCAAAGATGCTGGAGTGGTTTGCCATTGCTTTCTCCAGTTTATTTTACAGATGAGGAAACTAAGGTACACAGGTTACGTGACTTGCCTCAGGATCACACAGCTAGTGTCAGGGTCTGAGTTTGAACTCAGGTCTTCCTGACTCCAGGCCTGGTTCTCTCTCTCTACTGCGCCATCTTGCTAGTCAAAGGAAAACATATTGAACATCTAATACATCAAGCATTTCAGGGGAGTCTTGTAATTGATAACATAGCTACCCATCAGAAGAAATGCTTCTATTGAGAATAACATTGATATTGGGGATGAAATTATGTCTGTTGTAAATGTAAATGCATTTATTTACATTGTGAATTGACTCTTCTGAATAGAAAGTCACTATCTCAAGGACAGCAACATTGTTTCTTGTGTTTTGAAAATATACTGTAAAATCTAAGTTATACTAAAGGACATATTCTGGAAGAGCATAGTTTATCCTTGATACTCTATTAATATCATTCTTTAAGGTTTGGGACATAGCCCTGAACAACTTTAGTTTTCCCTTGTAAATCATCATGGCTTTGTTATTATGCATTTGTCTATCCCTTTCTGGAATCTATATATTCCATCTGTCCAGTCTCTTGAGATAGGAAATTACCTATGACCTGCTGTAGAATAAAAATAACTTTTATTTTTCCTAAAATTGCTACATTTAAGCTTTTTCTTTTTAAAATAATTTGATTATCGAGAATGTTTTTCTCCTCTCAATTCCTCTAACCCAATAAAAAAAGAGAATATAGAACCCTTATGTCATATAATCATAGTCAAAGAAAACAATTCCCATTTTGGCCACATTAAAAAATGTTTTTTTTTTTTTCAGTCTGTATGTTAATTCATCATCTCTTTGTCAATACTTGGTTAGAGTTCTTCATCAGTCGTCTGGAATCATGATTGATCATTGCAGTGATCAGAGTTTTTAAGTCTTTCAGACTTGTTTTTTGCATTGTCAGTGCTATAGTATGCATTCTTCTGGTTCTGCTTACATCTAATGTTAAGAGAGAATTCTTTACTTTAGAATTTGGTTATTATGGGATTTGACTCATAAGTTCATGTTTACTGACTCCATTCTTGTCATAGCAGATGCTAACTACATATCCCATTCAGTTGTTGAGAAGAAGGCTAATTTAAGCCTTTGTACAATAGACCCTTCTCTCCCTTGGACATTTCATGGACATTTGTTTGTTTTATTGTATCCTGAGGTATGATAGGCAGAAGAATATAGTCTTTCAGAGTTCATTATAGTAAAGATTTGCCTTAGGGAAGATCTAAGACTTTTATTTACTCCACGCATTAAGGTTCCTGTTAGGGAATTTCTACATTCTACATGAACAACCCTCTCACATAGTGTGGGCCCTAAGGAGGCAGATTTGGCATCGGAGATCTCCTTCCTTTATTGCCTAGAACCAGAGCAACCCAGGGTATGACAACACTTTACTGCTCCAGACCTCAATTCACTTCTCATTTGTAAAACTGGGAACTAATCTCCAAGCTCTAATGTCTGTGAACCAAGGAAAAAATTATAATGAGGTTCTTTAGTAAATGTAATAATTACTTTTTCTTCATACATTCTAAGGGAAAAATCACATACTGAGGGGGAAACTTCTTTCCCCTGGGAGGAAGGGAAGGGAATAAGCATTTATATAGAGCCTACTGTGTGTCTGGCACTGCACTACACTCTTTACAGTTATGTTTCATTTGATCCTCACAGCATTTCTATAAGGTAGGTACTATCAGCCCCATGTTTCATAGAACTTACAGTCTAGGAGTGATATCTTTCTAGTTGAAAGAATATTAAATTCCTGATAACAAAGAGTAGATTTTTTCAGTTTATCATGTATTAATCCCTTGCCAGGAGTGCTTGATACACTGAGGTTTTTTGTTTTGTTTTGTTTTTTACTTTGCCAGGCAAAACTTATAATACTTTTCGATATAATTTTTTTGGGTCAGTCTTTCATGGCTGTCAAAAGAAAAAAAAATAGCAATAAAGAATTCTTAGAACCCCGAATCTACATTCTGATGAATGGTTTTATCAGCAGGCATTGCATCCGTAGAGTATTATTAAGAAATATGTGTGTGAGTGGGTAATTATGACTCAGTTGATCTATGCTTATAATGTAATCCGTAAGGCTTATTATCTTGGGGAGTTCCTAGTATAATAGTTTCCTCTGTTAAAGTAGATTACAACTTGTGTGTGCCGTAGTAAATAATTTCTATGGAAATGCTTTGAAGCACATAGTGGTTACTTGATGTAGCTAAGATTGTACACAGTTAGAAGCAGGATTGGCAGCCAGTTCAACAATATATAAGCACTGTACCATGCTGCCTCCATCAAGTCATTAATACCTTCTATTAAATCTTAGAAGGGGAAGAGAGAAAGGAATAATCATTTATTAAGGGTATACTATGTGCCAGGCACTGTGATAAGCATTTTACAAATATTATCTCACTTGAACCTCACAACAATCCTGGGAGGTATCCCCATTTTTACAGTTGAGGAAACTGAAGAAGATGGAGGTTAAGTGACTTGCCCAGGGTCACACAGGTAATAAATGTCTGAGGATAGATTTAATCTCAGGAAAGTAAATCCTTAACCACTTTGCCACCTAGCTACCTCAAAGACAGCTAATGCTACAGTTTACTCATTGCAACATTCTTTATACAGCTAAGGCGGGTATCCTTTTCTATCTGATTTCCAATTCATTGTTTTCCACTTTGTCTGGCTTCCTGAATTAGTGCTGTCTTATAATAATACATTGGCACTGTTCTCAGTTACTTTAAAGCATATTTTAGAGGGGGTTTAAATTTAATGGAGTCATCAGTAGCTACAAGTGATGAGTTGCAAACAACATAATACTATGCTTCAAGTACCTTTCTGTGTTTGAAGAACAATTATTTATTGTAAGAATTTCATTTCTGGCTAAGCATCATGATTTTTTTTCCAAGTCAGTGTCATTAACTGGGAGAGAGTAAGTTCTAATGTGTTTTAATGTTTAAATAAATTATCAAAAATGCATTATACCAATCTTTCCCTCTACCTTTAATATAGTACACTTCATTTCCACACTCAAGTCATTGACTGGATTAATTCTCTTTGGTGTAGATTTCTAGGACAGTGGTGGCATCTTGCCAGAAGTATTTTCCCCAATGTGGAAATAATATTTTCACCACAGATGACTTGTTGGCCATGAAATCTCATAAGATTTTGCTGCCAACAGAAACATATGTGGGTGGTGTATACAGGCCCAGGGCCATTTTGGCCTATCTGCCAGTAGGATGTGTTTTTTTTCTTCGCCTCTAATGGAGTTTCCATCCATAGACCCTGAAGACTTAGCAACCATCTGGGCAGAGATGGTGTAGGGTTATAGATCCAAATGGTGCTGTCTGCATGGATGTAATCACATTTAAAACACCTGACCTGTTTTCAGGTGATTACAGTTTTAAAATGCCCATTGATCCAGGAGTATAGTAGTATTTACACAGATGCATTTACTTCTTTTATTATTATCAGCAAATCATCAAGGAACTTAAATGTAAAAGGGTCAGATATTGCACAGTTGTTACTTGGAACCACACAATTCTGTCCCAGCACTTGGCCCTATGTCCCTATATTATTTCAGATTAATTGGCCAATTAATGGAAACCCTTGAGGATAATAATACAGTATTCTCTGTAAAAATAAATCTCTTGTCATCGGAGAGTTAAATTTTTTTTTGAAGTAAGACAACTAATTTAAAACATTCTTGCTATTAAAGCTATCCTACTCAAATTAATCAACAAGCATTTTTTAAGCATTTACTATGTTCCAGGCAGTGTGCTAGTGCTATCAATACAATGAAATTTAAAAAACAAAACAAGGCAGTAGCAACAAAATAGTTTCTGTCCTTAGCATACATTATAATGGGTGTGTGCATGTGTGTGAGTGTGGGTATGAAAGAGCAAAATAGAAAACTGGTATAAGAAATATAAAAATTGCCAGTTATCAGCTAAATCATTACTCTTTGGTTTTAACTATAAATTAACAACATTTATTAAGTACTTACTATGTGTAGACCTCTATGCTCAGTGCTGGGGATACACACTTTTTAAAATAAAATTGGGCCCAGCTGTCATGGAATTTAGAATCTGGTGGGGGGGGGGGCCCGGGGACAGGTAGGGGCAATCATTTATTATTTGTATTTTTGTTATTATAATTGCATTAGAAAGTAAAGAACCATATGCAAGATTCTAGGGGTAGAGGTGGTAGAGAGGCAATGAAAGTTTTAACTGACTAACAAGGAGAAATCAGAAAAAGACGATGGTATTTATCCCACCTTTTGAGGAGAGGTGAAATTTCAAAAGTAATTGCTTTTGAAAGCAGCTAGGTGGTGCTGTCCTGAAGTCAGGAAGACAACAATCCAGTCTCAGACTTCCTGGAAAGTTACTTAATGGCTGCCTACCTCAGTTTCCCTGTCTATTAAATGGAAGGGATAATAGCAGTTATTTCCCAGGGTTGTTGTGAGGATAAAATGAAATAATAAATGTAAGGCACCTTGCCAACCTTAAAATACAATATAAATACGAATTATTATTGTCTATTGTTAAACTACAAAGAATATTAATTTTTTAACATGCCATTTTCCAGTCTTTTGTCTTCCATTCATCAGGATCTCTTATGCTATGAAATGTCCAATGAAAGTTTTAATGTATCCTCACTTGTTGACTTATATGACTTTTCCCTGCTTTTCCCTTTCCTTTCCTCTTTTTTCTCCCCTTCCTCTCCTTTTTTTTCTTTTGATCGTATCATGAAACTCTGAGAAGTAAAGGAACAAATTTATTACTCTTATTATTAGAGATTTTTTTCCTCTTCTTTTTTTTCTTAAGTATAGTTTCTACTCCTACTTCAACCACTCTAGTTCAGACACTCACGATTTCTTGGCTAGACTATTGTAGTGATGTACTGACTGGCCTTACTCCTTCCCATATGTATTCCCTCTCTATGTAACATAACTGTTTAAGTAACTTTCTGATGCTCTCAGATCTTAGCATGTTCATTCATTTTGAGAATTTTTGATGTCCTCTCATTGCCTCCTGAATGAACCATAAGTTCCTGATCCTAATATTTTACCTCCCTTCTTCCCCCCATTTTGACATTAGCCTTATCTTATAGTATTCTCTTCAGGTATTCTGTATCCTAGGCAAACTGAACTATTCACTTGAACTCAGCACTTTTCTCTGTTCTCAACTTGCCCTTTCTTATTCCCATGTTTGCTTACTCTATCTATCTTGGATAGAATTAACTCTCCTTCCATACCCAACTCCTTTCTTTCTCCTCTTTAATTTCCTTCTTTCAAGATGCAGCTAGAATTCTATCTCTTCTATGAAACTTTCTTTCATTCTCCTTTACACCCCAGGTAAAAGTATTTTTACCTTCTTCAGCTTTCTTGTAGCAACCAGTTGAGAGATTTTTTTCCATCATCAAATTTCATCCTTTAAAAAAAATTCATGGAGGCAGCTAGGTGGTACAGTGAGTAAAGGGCCGGCCCAGGAGTCAGGAGGACCCGAGTTCAGTTCCGGCCTCAGACATTTAACACACACACACACACACACACACACACACACACACACACATGCAAAAACTAGCCATGTAACTTGGTAAGTAACTTGGGCAAGTTACTAAACCCCAATTGCCCTCCAAAAGACAAAAAAAAATTAGTGTACAAGCTGCTTCCTCCCCTATTAAATTGTAGGTCCATTGAGAAATATGTCAGTGTCATACAGATCATTTATTTTAAACCTGGTTAAGTGAATGGTTTGTTGTAAATTGAACTAGTAAAATGTTACCTTAACTTCTTCAATGGAAAGAGGAACAAAAGGAAATATTCACATTATTAACTATTCCTTGCTAACCATTGTGAGGAGCAAGAGAATCAGTTCATAGAGCACCAATTGGAATGGATTTCTGAGGCCATGTTGTCCAATCCACTCATTTAAAAGAGAAAAATTAGCCCAGATGATATGACCAAAGTTACAATGTAATAAGTACCCCAGAGGATTTAACAGAGGTCCTGACTACAGAACCAGCATTCTTCTTACTGTACCACTTATATCTTGATTTAATTGCAAATTAAAATTTTGAGTCTTTTCTGGTTCTTTGACCAGCCAGTAATGGTATAGGATAAGAATTATTATGGATGTTTTATAAATTATGTATTTCTTGTCATGAGGGATGACCTTGAATGTTTTATTGATGTTAAAAGTGGATGCATATGTCTAGATCAGGGGTAAACAAATTATAATCTACAGTTTTTGTCAGGCCAGTGAGGTAAGAATGGTTTTTACATGTGTAAATAAAGTGTTATAGCATTTAAAAATGTAAAAATGTAAAAATTATCCTTAGCTGGCAAGCCTTTGAAAAATAGACAGCATCCAGACAGCACCCCTGGTCCAGTTGCCACCCCCCACTTCTGTTGGCTATATATCTACCAAAATCACCAGCTGTGATGGGAGTATGTTTAATTTTAAAAGTGCTGTCTCAAGTATTCTAAAAAGAAGATAATAATGCCTTCTATTTAAATTGGATGGTTTTCCAGGAAAATATTATTGGGGGACAGAGAGATTAACAAAATTTATTTGGACAAAAATGCTTTATTCTAAGAAAGTTTGAACTACGGATGCAGTTATGACAGGAAGTTTCATTCAAGTCAAATATCTATTGTGACATAATTTTTAGAGCCTGGTTGGCTTTAAAGTAAGTTTTAGTGAACAGCTGGGGAAAATAAATTTTCTGAACATTTTGCCTGGATTTGCAAACCTGCATTTAAGCAGGAATTGGTGGGAACTAACCAACAGTTAAATAGAGGTGGTTAGGAGTTATTGGTAGCTTTAACCTACAGTATATAAATACCGTTGCTGCCTTACAATATTACAAAAATATTTCAGCAAACCTTTATTTTGGGCACCATTCAAAGTATTTTGTTCGTGCATCAAAGGAGAGACATATTTTGAGTTGACTTATCAAGATGGGTGAACAAGAGAGTTTTTTTCTATCATGATAAATGATATTCAAGTGAAGAACCATAAATTTTTTAAAAATGTTAACAAGTATGGGGAACATAATATAAATTAGCAGACAATAAGAATTTAGATGCCTTCACCAGGTAAGGATGAGCTACATGTTTAGTCACTTGATAGATTTTTGAATGTGTTGATGATCCGCTGTCCTTTTGAGGAATCTTAAAAGCCAGGAGAAATGGCTAAAACTAAAGATGAGCAAATGACCTAATGTTCATAACAGAGCAAGAAGCTGAATACTTTAAATGATAGGCCAATAAAGTTAATATTGATTCCTGGTAAAATTCTACTAGAGAATAAAGATTGAAAAAGATTTACAACTTAGAAAAGGACTTAGAATCAGCACTTAGAACATAAAGGATGTGTTCCTTAAGAACAAGGTATACCAGACTAACTTCATATTTGTTTGCTTGTTTGTGTTTTCACCAATAAATGAGGAGGATTTCAGGGCCATGTTATATCTAGATTTTAGAAAAGCATTTGACACTCCTTGAATTCTGATAATGTGAGGTGGATTCAGAACTGCCTGATCCAACCCAAAGATGATTTATTAGGGAATAATAATCAAGTAGGAGATTTCTGGAATAGATATCTAGGTGCTCCTTCCTTAGTCAGTTCTGTTCAGTGTTTTGGGAATACATAGAAAGCACCTTTGTGGATAGTTCAAAGCTTGGAGACATATTCTTCATAAGTTGACTGATAGGATTAGGATCTAGAATGACTGAAACAGAGCCTTAGGGAACATCTGTGGTGAGGGGGGAGATGTGAATGAAATGTGACCAGACAGGTAAGAGGAAAACCAAAAAAGAGCTGGAAGAATCCTCATGAGGAGGGGTTGATCAAATAGCTATTTCAGAGAAGTCAAGGCAAGGAAGTACTGAGAATCATGGGATTTGGCACTAAAGAGATCACTGGGTTGAAAACAAATAAATTGCTTAAGTATATGTTAGGCAAGATATAGTGACCAAGCAGTTCATGTGAAAAAAGGTTCCTTTTTGTATTGCCAGAAACTCAGTGAGTTAGTTAGCATAGTGTACCAAGAGGAAATTGCATTAATAGAGGTATAATGTTTTCATTAAGAAAAAAATGATCGGGGCGGCTAGGTGGCGAAGTGAGTAAAGCTCCTGCCCAGGAGTCAGGAGGACCTGAGTTCGGTTCCGGCCTCAGACACTTAACACAAAAAAAAACTAGCAGTGTAACCTTGGGCAAGTTACTTAACCTCAATTGCCCTCCAAAAGGCAAAAAAAAAAAAAAGAAGCTAAAAAAAAATCCTACTGTACTGTCTCATAGAGAGAACATTTCAAAAGGATGTATCCAATTCTAGATGCCACATTTTGGAAAGAATATGGATAATCTGGTGTGTATCCAGAAAAGGAAACTGGAGACTGTGTTATATAGAGGAGGACTGGTTGAAGGAACTGGAAATGTTGACCCTGGAGAAAAGATCTAGATAGGACATGATAACAATTGTCCAATTGTTGAAAGATAGGTCACAGGGAAGAGGCATTAATTTTTCCTCATCTGCCATTAAAAAGCAAAACTAAGACCAATGAGTGGAAGTTACAAGATGATAAAGTGTGAATAACTATAGCAAAATACTTCACATTAATTGGAGTTGTCCAGAAATATATTAGGTTGCCTCAGGGTGGGTAATGAGTTTTCACTGGAGGTTTTTAAGCAAAGGCTTTATAGATGAAAGGCATGATTTGGGTAAGAATTGAACCAGATGACTTCTAATGGCCCTTCTAGCTCTGTAAATTAATAATTTTAGGATAATTAAAAATATTGTATATACCAGTAAATGTTGCTAAAGCATTAAAATAAGTCCATTATATATCTTAGTTTTTTTAGGGACAAAGATACTGACCCAAATACTCTACCACTTTGCCTCTAAATTATGATGAATTGCTTATCAGTCCATAATTTTGTAGTTACCTTGGCTTTTGATAAAGCCTTTCATTTTTGTTTGCTTAACAAATGGTCACTTTTCAGATATTTTTGAAAATGAAAACTTAGCTATAACATATTCAACATTGACACATTTTAAAATCAGATTTTTAGGACCAGAAGGATTAGGGTTTATTGTTTCAGATTTATTCTACTTAACTAGAGTTATTTTATAGAACTCTAGCTTTGAATTTTTAGCATTGTATTTAAATTACAGTTGACCAATCAATATAATTATTAGATTGTAAATTTAAATCAAGAAAATCTAGGGGAATGGTCACATTCAAAGATTATTTAGTAGTTACTCTATACCCAGAGAGAGATTTTTAATTGCTTATTGTAGCTCTATCATTGATTTTTATCTTTTCAATACTTTTTTCAGTATCTTTCATGAAAGATTAGAAATTATTATTATTAAATTTTCAAATGATATCAAGTCAGGAAGAATAGCTGAATTTGAGAAGCAAAAGTCCTTTCCCTTATTCTCTCCCATTCCCCCCAAATCTGAAATAGTTCTACATTTAGAGTCAAAAAGTCTTGCATATTGGCTTGTGTTGCAAGTTTCCTGACTCAGAAAACAGCAAAGAGCTGTTCACAATGATGACTTTGTGTCATGAACTGTGTCCATGACAGCAACTTCTAATGTCTTCTGGGCATGCCTGTTTCAGATGCATAGGAACCTTAATAAGTCATTGATGACTTGTTAGGAACCCTGATTTAGGCTAAGTCCTCTCTGGCATGGTTGTGATATTTGACTAATTGATCTATTGTTATGGAAGCCAACCTGAAGGATTTCTCCTGGACTCTTTAAACTTTGGAAGATTCCTGGTTGTTGAACCACAATTTTGTGTATTCACAAATCTTAACTTTGGCTTCTGGTACTGTTAAACAATTCAGTGCTTTCCCTGATTTTCCAAAGTTGACCCCCAACAAGAAAGTTATTCTGTATACCATAAACCTGTCTATTGGTGGCCAAATAGTACAGCATGTTAATAACATCACTGTTCTCTTAACTAGTTAGATCATACATAATTATATTATATGTCACATTCCAAGAGGGGGCATTGATAATTTGGAGTGAAAACAGAGGAGGGATTCAAGGAAGGAATTTGAAAAAGAGGAATTTGATAAACTTGCAATTCTATGAAAAAATTCATAGAATCATAGCTTTGGAGATGGAAAGAACTAGGTCTTCTGTTTGTCCTTTGTTTTCAAAGGGGATCAGCGACATCACAGGTGATTACTTATGGGTAAATTGTATTTAAATGAGGTAGGGCAAAAGTCAAGATGTCAGCAGATAACCTTGGCATCTTTAATGTACTACCAAGCTCTTAAGTATTCCACAGTGCTTGCTTCGGCCACCTTTGTGGCCCAGTGGAAAAAGAAAATGCCCTCATTTACCCACTCTTCTGGGGAAAGTCTTCACATTCTTGGGTTGGACATCCCCTTAACTTACCAATAGGTTTGGAGCCTGTTGATTACCCTCAACCTGGTTTAACCCACCTGTGAAGATGGTTTACTGGGGTGTGGCCTCTGTGCATGCTATAGCTTCTTGGAGCCACAAGTAAGTTGAGTAAAGGTGGATGTCAAAGGTAGTTGAGTATCCCTGAAAAGGACTCATCAAGCCCTCATGCCAGCAGTACTAGCCCTCCCAAAACACTTCATACACTGTACAGATTAGACTAATGAGAGTCCTAAAGTTCAGGGGGAGCAACTTGTTTAAGGTCATGAAGAGGAAGTAAGTAGTAGAACCATAATTCAAACCCAGGTCCTATGACACCATAAATAATGTTCTTTCTGCTATACTGCACTGCTACTGGATAGCTATGTAATACATAATATAAACAGTTGTAATGTGAAGGAAGAAGTAGATTTATTTCATCTTTCTCCAAAGGATAGAATTAAAATTTAAAAAGTCATGATTTTGACTTAATATAAAGACATTTCTACCACTTGGTATGATGGAAAGCACTTTCCTTTTTTTTTTACAGAAGTCCTAGGTTTATTTCTTGACTCTATCACCTACTGTAAATGACTTTAAAGGGTAAATTTTTCCAGATTTCTAGACCTCAGTATTCTCAACTGTAAAATGGATATATGATTTCACTACTCACCTCTAAAGATAGTCTTGAGAAAATACTAGATTTGTCACTGATTGGATCAACTCATTGGTTTGATGCCAGCTTTGAAGAAGGCCTCCAACAAAGTGTCCTTGAGATGGCTATTTGACTTTGTGATGTTTTAGCATTTTTCTTTTTAAATTAGTGATATGGATGAAGGCATCGAATGCATGCTTATCAAGTTTTCTAATGACCACAAGTATAGGGAAAACAGCTGACATACTGAGTACTGCATGATGGGGAAGGAGGGAAGAGAAGGGAATAGGCCTTTTTATGGCACCTAGTATAGGACAATCGTTGTACTACCGTGTTTCCCCGATAATAAGACCTATCCCGAAAATAAGCCCTCTCCTTACTGTGTAAGATTCCTCTAAAATAAGCCCTTCCCCGAAAATAAGCCCTATTGAGATTGCTATTGTCCCCCCCGCCTACCCCGGTGAAACGCATGCTGCACTCCGAGCTGCATATCAATCAGAGCTGCAGCAGTGAGCGTGTCATCCTGTTCTTCCCCAGTGATTTGCTTGCTGGTACATTTTTTTGTTCACATTTACCTGTTTATTAAAATTGCTGTCAATGTTCATTAAAATAAGCCCTCCCCTGAAAATAAGCCCTCTGGTGTTTTTCTGTCCAAAAAAATTATAAGACAGTGTCTTATTATCGGGGAAACACGGTAAGCACTTTACAAATATCTCATTTGATCCTCACAACAACCCTGCAAAGGAGATGCTGCCATCACCATTTTACAGTTGAGGGAACTGAAGCAATAATGGATACTAGATTAAATAAGATATTCATTGAGATTAAGAACTGTTTTATCTCAGTGCTAGACATGGAAACTATATTACAGGAAACTATTAAAGGAATAGATGGGGAAAATGGAAATAGGAATGGAAATGCTTGAATTATACAGCTTATCTTTATTCTGGTGTTTCAATGATCTGTGCTGTTACCAAAAAGATTATCACCATATGGAAATGATTTACAAACCTAGCTAGGTTGCTCTTTGGGCCTATATTTGAAACTTTCTAGGTTAGAACATTCTGAAGCTTATACTTCCCTAGCATAGCTTTCTAGAAAACTGGGTCACTTCCATACTAAAATAAGACATTTCAGAGACTTTTGAAGTATTTGAATCTTACATTGGAACAAAAACTTTGAATCTAAAATCATACATGTTACATAAAATACTTAGTTCATAATCTATGCATTTAATAGTGCATACAGTTTTAAAATCTGCTGTATCTGATGCTGAGTAATCACAAAATTGTGTCAAAAACCCAAATGTTTTATCTATCTAAAATCCCTCAATTACTAATAAATACATGAGGTCAAATAAAAAAAAATCATTAATTAATTGACCTCTATTCTACAATGGTAAAAGTAACTTATGTCTTTTTATGTTCATTTGTTGTGTATGTATGTATATATTACACTGAGACCTTGGGGGAAATATTTTGTATTGAATTTGTCAGCAAAAGCCAAAATATTTTGTTTAGTTTTCCTTTATTATGATTTTATTATTGTTAATAATGTTAATATTATTTATAACTATAATTCACATAACGTGGAAGATTTTCAAAATGCTGAACATATTTCATTTGATCCTCACAATAACCCTGGAAAGTAGGTGCTCTTACTACTCCCATTTTAGAGATTGGGGAATTGAGGCAACAAAGGTTAAGTGATTTTTCCAGGGTCACACAGGTAACAAGTGTCAGAAGTGGAATTTGAACTGAGATCTTTCTTAGTATTCTTATACACTGGGCCACCTAATTGCTGAATAATGTCAGTGAATGGAGAAACTTTGGTAGTATTTCTTTATTATGAAGAATCTATTTCTATAATTTTAAATTATTTTCTTCAAATATATATTTCAAGACTTTAAAATATTTATTTTCATTAAATGTAATTTGCCTACCCTCTTTTGAAAAAAAAATTCTTACATTTGGAACATTTATAAAATGAAACCTCAGTGCAAAAGATAGAAGGATGGGATGAGTTCTTACTAAAATCCCAAACTCCATGTGTATACATACATATAACTTTTCTTTTTAACTGTAGACATGGGATGTAGAGCTGGAGAGATCTGCAGAATCCTGGGCTGAAACTTGCCTGTGGGAACATGGACCTTCAAGCCTGCTTCCATCAATTGGACAAAATTTGGGGGCACATTGGGGAAGGTAATTTAAAATAAAACTTTTAGTTTTACAAAATGTGAATGTTTCATGTACAGATTTATATGAAAATATCCCTGCAAACTAATGTAATCTTAGAACCAAATTAAATTGGACAAAAAAGTAACAATATCAGCACCTGAACAGCTCCACTGTTAGATGGGTTAGTGACAGAAAGTCATTAGTGACAGAAAAGTCAAGCTTCTTGGAAACATGATTATAATTTCTTTCAAAAATCTATTTCTAAGGCTATATTAAATGGCTCAATACAATATTTAATTTTGTATTTTCCCATACTTAATTTGAGGTTTTAATAAATTCTGATTTTATTTAATATAGATACAGGCCTCCAACATTCCATGTCCAAGCATGGTATGATGAAGTGAGAGACTTTACCTATCCTTATCCACATGAATGTAACCCATATTGCCCCTTTCGATGTTCTGGTCCAGTTTGCACACATTATACGCAGGTATGTTTATTGGCTATAGACTAAATCTCTACCTCTGGGTTAGATCAATGTTATTCTAGGAAAGGTAATTGAATTTGTGATAAGGTGGGAAGGTCATTAGATCTGGAACCAGAAAATTTAGGTTCAATTCCCAGTTCTACCACTTAGCATTACCTCTGGAAAGATCTTCAGGAATTATTTATTCTAGCCTTCTATTTTTACATATGAGTACTTTGAGTCCAATAGAAGTGAAATGACTTGTTCAGGGTCATAAAGATAGTAAAGAACAGAGCTGGGATTGAACTTCAGGTACTTTGACTCAAAATTTAGCATTCTTTCTATTGTTTGCCATACTGCTACCCTCTGACTTATTACTATTGAAATGGTAGAGATATAATTTGAAATATACATATTATATATGAGTCAATGTGGATTTTATAAATTTCTCTTTTTATTATTGTTCATTTACCCTAATTGGTATTTTCATTTATTTACAGCACTTATACAAAAGCAAGAATTTTCATTTTTTTTTGTTCCTGAGAATATAAAAAAATTTATTTTTTTAAAAAAAGTTTAGATATGTGATGGTCACAATATATTAAGACTTGTATTTATCATTGCTCTGATGAGTTTGATGTGTCTAGGCTCTTTCTTCATTAAGTGATTTTTTGGGGTCTTTTTGAAGGGGTAAGGCAGGGCATTTGGGGTTAAATGACTTGCCCAAAGTCACACAACTAGTAAATGTTAAGTGTCTGAGGTCAGATTTGAACTCAGGTCTTCCTGACTTCAGGACCAGTTCTCTATTCACTGTGCCAGATAGCTGCCTCTTGTTAAATGATTTTTAAAGAAGGCAAATCTAAGTCTAAATTTCTGTAAGCCATTTTTTCCCACTTCTCTCACAATATGCAGAATAGAAGATTGGACCAAGCAGCTATATCTATTCAAAATGAATGTTGGTCTCTATTCTGAGACCTGATAATGAAACACACCTTCCTTCTGTCAATAAATTGGTGAGGAAGTAGGTGAATTTAATGCAGCATACGCTATCAGATGTGATCTTTATGTTGGTTTTGCCTGTGTTTTTCTTTATGACAAGGGAGGATTCAGCAGTGTCAGGCATATGTAAAAAATGATCATGGTATTAAAAAAAAAGGAGTAAATAAAACATTCACAAATAGGACAAAACTAGGAGAAACATGATTTAGTAGAAATAATACATTGAGCTGGTAGTTGAGAAACCTATGTTTCAGTAGGATGTATGTGTGTCTATAGTGTATCCCAAAAGTCATAGTGCAGTTCTAATATGCTAAAGCATAAAAGTGTGCTAAGAACTTTATAGATACACATACATACACGTGTTTCTGTCTAGTCTTTTGTCTTTTAAGAATAGACACACATGTATGTTTGTGAGTACATATTTCAATTCTGCCACTAATTTGCTTTGTAATTAGGCAAATCATTTTTCTGTAGTTCTCATTTTTTTTACTTATAAAATAAATGTGATTGAGCTAGAACATCTATAAATTTTTTTTCCATGCTTCACTTTGGTGGCCTACAAATCAGGAGATTAATCCTTGTTTATTTTTTTTTCTTTCCCCAAATAGAAACTTATTTGACCTCCTTCTGTAGTCTTAGAGCATTCTGTCTAGTGGACAAAATTGAAGGGCTATTTTTATTTATTCACTTGTTTATTAATGTAACATTAATTTTTTTCTGTAACTCTTGACCAGTTCAGTCCATCAGCTATTCATTAAATAATTACCCTAGATGCTAGGTGATGGAAGCACTATGCTAGATCCAGAGGAGATTTCATCTATTGGTGGATTGATTGAAGCTTCTGATTATTTGAATTCTTTAAAAAGTGAAATAACCAGTTGGTTCTTTCAGTTTCTTAATACATGTCGTCCTCCTTTAAACCTCAGTAGAATAAGAAAACAATTATATAAGCAACCAGAGATGCTTCCTTTTTTTGTCAGCATTGTTTCCACTGATTTCTTCTGAAAAATGTTGTTCCTTTGATATAAGTAGCAAAGTGTGCTATATCTGTAAGTAATAGCACCTGTAGGTAAATGATTAAAAAAGTGCATCACTCATTAAGTCTTCTTATGTGACAATGCTCCAATCAGTCCTTGGCCTTAGACATAGGGATGATAGTTGTTGATAACCCTGCATTCATATAATCTTCCAGTTTACAAAAGACATGTACATCTATCATCTTACTTGCTTGTCAGGACAACCCTTAGAAGTAGGCCCAGAAATATTATCATTCCCATTTCACAAATGTGAAAGTTGAGACTTAGGAAGAATAAGGGACCCAAAGGCCACACATAGTTCTTGATTAGCAGTCAGAATTACATGATTAATACTCAATTGCTTTTCCCACATTCAGTCTTCAGCAATTCATTCATAGAAACGTTGGTGTACTTTATCTAATTGGATGTAACTTTGTTTCCTGTCATGTAGGTTGTTTGGGCTACAAGTAGCAGAATAGGTTGTGCTATTAATTTGTGCCACAATATGAACATCTGGGGACAGATATGGCCTAAAGCAGTTTATTTAGTGTGCAATTATTCTCCAAAGTAAGTATAGAAACAGGAATGAATTTCTAAAATTATGTTTCAAACTTGAAAATGCTTTCATTTGTCAGACCACTGTTTAGCTTGTACTCTTAAAAATGTTTTAGTGTGCTCACACTATACAGATCTTAAAAGGCAAGTGTAGTTATCACTTCTCAAATTCAGTAGGTTAATGTCTTTAGCATTAATTAGGAGTAAACTCCATTAATACAGAGACCATATTTTTGATCCCTTTTACTCAGTATATACCGTGTTCTAGAATTATTCTCTAATGTCAATGCAGTAGAAGTATGTGTATTATTTCACAAGGAACATAAACAGCATTTGGAAAACACTTCAGTATATATGACACAGTCACATCATAGCTAATTTAATTCTAAGGTTAGCAGATTTGTTACAAGGAATGGCATATAGGTATACATTCAATGGCAAGGATTAGTCCTGTGGTACATAGTTGGAATATATACATATATATATATGTATATATATACATATATATATGTATGTATACACTCAGATGATTATTTTGCACATTTCCAAAGGTATAGGTAGGGCAGTTATCTATATTTTATAATTGTAGAGTGAAAGGTTGAGTATGAACCAACTGACCAAATCTAGTCCATTAACTTTTGGGAGAATTTAAAATATTAGGTTGTTCAACTCTTCATAATTATAAAGTTAAACTTTTGGTGTTATATTTTTCTCTTTAAGGGGGAATTGGTGGGGCCATGCACCTTACAAACATGGTCGGCCCTGTTCTGCATGTCCACCCAGTTTTGGAGGGAGCTGTAGAGAAAATCTTTGCTACAAAGGTATATTAATTACTATTGCTATATTGAGGTTATTATTTTTTGCAACTTTTATATTAAAACAAAATGCAGTTTGGGCTTTCATATTATGCTAACATGCATGCCACAAAAGTGACCATAGCCATACTATAGAAAATATAGGAAAGTTTTGTAAGATAAACACTTAGAATTACCTGTAAAATATCTAAGATGTAATAACTGTGTGAAATTGATGGATGGAAATTCTCATGGCTATTCCAAATGGCCAAGGGAGGAAAGCATATTTATATACTTCAAAAAGTCATAAACTATTATTTATTTCTTTTTAATATCAATTTGATTTATTTTTACTTTTCTTTTCTTTTCTTTTTTTTTTTTTCTTTTGGAGGGCAATTGGGGTTAAGTGACTTGCCCGAAGTCACATGGCTAGTAAGTGTGTCAAGTGTCTGAGTTCGGATTTGAACTCAGGTCCTCCTGACTCCAGGGCTGGTGCTCTATTCACTATGCCACCTAGCCACCCCCCTTTATTTTTACTTTTCATTGCTTTTGTAATATTGTGGGATTGGATTAGTAGCATTAATTTGTGTGATTTGCTTTTGCACACTGGGGCTCTGTTACCCACAATTTCCTCAACATAATTATCGGATTGTAGATTTTGTGCCAGGCATCTCATACAGTATATATTTTAGTGTACTGAGGCCAGAAAATGGCTCTGCATGTCCCTTTACTCAAGGAATAAGAATACAGAATTTTTAGTGTTGAAATATTACAAGGAATAAGCATCAGTTATAAAAGTTTTGCCTTTTAAAGAATTGTGAGAAGTTCTGAGTAGAAGTAGAGTTAGCAAAAAAAAAAGTCAGATTTATCTAATAAAAAGGTGCTATAAAATGAATGAGTTGAAACATTTATTTAAACCAATATTAAAAGCCTGTATTTTTGTCAATGTTGCAATCTCCCTGGGTCTATAACTTGCAGCCCTAATAGCTGCCTGCCAAAGAGGTTAAGTGATTTGCTGTGGTCACAAAGTGGTATTAGAGACAGACACTGGAACCCAGCTCTTCCTGATACTGGGCCCTAAACTGCCCTACCACACTCCCTTTCCCTGAAATAAAAAAGCCCACACAGAAGTTAACAGATTATGTTATTTCAATTCAATTAAATACACATTTATTAAGTGACTGCTGGCACTGTGCCAAGACAGAAATAAAACAACCCCTTTCTTCAAGGAATTTAGATTCTATTGAAGGATTTGTGAAAATATGCTTTCCTATCTTTAAAATAAAATATGGATATAGAATTTAAACAGCTTTAGAAAAAAAACAAATTGTCATTTTAAAATATAATTCATAACATACTCGTTTTTTTTGGGGGGAGGGCAATTGGGGTTAAGTGACTTGCCCAAGGTCACACAACTAGTTAAGTGTTAAGTGTCTGAGGCCAGATTTGAACTCAGGTCCTCCTGACTCTAGGGCTGGTGCTCTGATCACTGCATCACCTAGCCACCCCCAACATACTCATTTTTACAAGGAATATAACCTGATATTTTTGTACACATAACTTTCCTTCTACATTTTTGCTACTCACCAAACATTAAGAATAGTGAAGGGTGAGTAGTAGTGAGGATGTAGATGAAACCCTTTTTGGATTATTCTTTTGGAGGGTTTAAGGTATTTACGGTTAGACTTTTTTAGCTAGAGGAGCACAATAAGTCAAAATGAATTTTCCTGGTTTCTTGACTTTTAAAAATAATAATAATGATGATAATCAAGAGGATTTACACAGGACTTTGGTTTGTAAAGCCCTTTACAAATATCTCATTTTATCACAACAACTCTGGGAGGTAGGCATGATTGTTATTTTTTCCTAGTTTAAGATGGAGAAATTGAGGCATACAGAGGATGTGACTTGCCCAGAGTCACACGTGTCTGGGGTAGGATTTAAACTTAGGACATCCTGACTCCACATCAGTGCTCTATCCACACTGTCACTTAGTTGCATTTTAGGCACAAGCGCTTCTTCTTTTCTAGTGCCCATTCCTTACTCTCTTTTTGTTCAAAATTAGTGATATCAAACTTAAATAGAAAGGGAGCCATTACTCCATAAATAAGGATCAATGTAGTCCTCATTTTGACTCACTTTTAAAATGAAATATTTTATTATTATTGTTATTATATGTTATTATATTGCTATTATTTGTTTTGTGAAATACTTCCCAATTACATTTTCATCTGTTTTGGGCTCCATGTGGGAGGATTATGGGCTACATATAGAACACAAGCACCTTGTTTGACACCTCTGTCCTAAATATTTCCCACATCTGGAAACTTTCTGTAACTCTGAAAATTGACACTCTAAGTAGGGCTATTGTGGGGATAAAATGAGAAGATATATGTAAAGTTTACCATACTATTTGAATGTCCATGTTCTACAGATAAAGTTTATAGAAGCTGAGCAACTTGCCCCTACATGTATCGTTTGTAAGCAGGATTTGAACTCAGGTCTCTCTAAGTTGATTATAGTTTTAATTCTTTTTCTGCTTTACTATATTGTATCTCAATAACTACAATTGAGCAATAACTTTTTTTCCAGCTAGTTTTTCCCCAGATTTACTCAGTATTTGTAAAAACATCCTTACAAAAATATCCTTACAAAGCAAGTTTCTGGAATTGATATAAATGTAAAGTGGGCTTTTTTTCTCTCTCTTTGATTCATTCTAATAGAAGGCTCAGAAAGGCATTTTTCTCCTCATGAACCAGAAGAAACAAATGAAATTGAACGACAGCAGTCACAAGTGTATGATCCTCAGATTCAAACGAGAGCTGATGACAGTAACAGAAATGAAGTTATAAGTACACAGCAAATGTGTAAGACCTTTTCCTTTGTATTAGAGGGAATGATTACATTGGAATTAAAAAAAAAACCTTTGATGCTTTCCATTAGTATGGAGATTTCTTCCACTGGTAAAGCTCAAAATATATTTGTAATTTTTCATTTTGTACAATTACTACCTACTTCCTGATGTGCCTGTTTACCAAAATAATAGCACCAACATATGAAAAACACTTTAAAATTTAGAGTGTTTTTCATAGGGTCTACCCAACATGTTGGATTCATGCCTTGTTTGTGATTGACTCACCTCTGGTTCTGGTCATACATGGACTTAATGATGGACTTTATAATTGTTTTGATTTGGTGATATCCTGTATCCAACTTAGATCCTCCACTTTTCTTTCCACTGTCCTTTGCAATTTTGATTCATCTGAGATTGTGGTGGTAGATGATTCATATCTATGTAGCATCAACTATAAAATATTGGAGTCATAAAATTGAAACCATAAGAATGCTATATTGAGTGCCATTGACATCCATATCTTTTATTTTTCATTTTTCAAATGGGCATAGCTCAGATTATAGATACTGAACTCTGTTTTTTTCTGACAATATATGTGTGTGACATTATATATATTATGGTATATATTAAACATATATGTAATATGTGTGTAGAAGAATGAATTTCAAAATAGGTTTTATAATAAATGAAAGAATGAAATACATAATAATCCAGGATATGTTTGACTGGAAAAGAAACTGGGGCGATCTTGGAGCCTATGGTAAGGAGAGTAGTCAGACAATGAAAAAATACAAGTATTATTGTAATACCTATATAATATAAAAGATCCAGAGAAGACCTTTTAGTACATTGAATGATTCTTCTCTAGAGAATTTATGAAAGGACTTTAACAGACTAAGAACCTATAGATGGATTATGTATGGGCTATTCGGTTGGGGGTGTATACCTATAATTGAGATAACAGATACATTGGAATTCTGAAATATATTTAATTAAAGATTTCCTTCTGATGTTACTACTTGATAATGGAATTTAATCCTCATGTTTTATACAGGATTGAAATTTTTGGTTATAGGATGGATATTTTCACAAAAGATTCAACTATTTGCTTGCAGACATTTAAACGTTTTTAAATCAAAATGATCTTTTGTCTTAAGTAAAACTTTTGATCTCATTTTCTTACTTCAGATATTTTTGTGATGGTTTGTTCTTATCTTTAGCTCAAATTGTTGCTTGTGAAGTGAGATTAAGGGACCAGTGCAAAGGAACGACATGTAATAGGTACCCTTTATATTTTGTTCTCAAGATTTTATGTAGAACAATACAAAATAATTTTCAAATACAGGCAATTTAACTTCTTTTCAACTGTTCTGTTTAGATATGAATGCCCTGCTGGCTGCTTGGACAGCAAAGCCAAAGTTATTGGAAGTGTACATTATGAAATGGTAAATATAATAAATACAATTACTTAACAATTTGATATTTAAAGCAAGTGAAATGATAGAAGGAAGATATTAGAAGACGGAGATTTTTGCTTGTTTTGTTTGTATCCCCAGTGCCTAGCATAAGCACTTAATAAATATCTATTAATTAGAATTAAAGAGAAAAATTTCTATAAATATACAGACACTAAAATTTTTAAAATGAAGGTTACATATATCTGATAATTTTGGTGTGTGAATCCATTGTTCTTTCTCAAGTCATATAAACAGTTTCATGTTCTTTTCAATGTTAAAGTGTGGTAGTTTTTCATCATGGAAATAATTTACCCTTTGCTTTTCCCTTTCTCTTCCCCCCAAGCAATCAAGCATCTGTAGAGCTGCAATACATTATGGAATAATAGACAATGATGGTGGTTGGGTAGATATCACTAGACAAGGAAGAAAACATTATTTCATTAAATCCTATAGAAATGGTGTTCAGTCAATTGGGTAAGTGAAAAAATTATTTAGAATCAAATTATTGTATGTTATAAATAGAATTTTTTTTTGGAAATTTTCTTCTCTATGTTAAATAGCATTTTATTTATTTTCAAACTTAGGTATGCTGAAATGCTACTGTAAAGTTGATTCCTCTACATGTAGGTGTGTGTGTGTGTGTGTGTGTGTATGTGTGTGTACACGCATCTGTATCCATAGACTAGCTACTTGGTGGAAATCTGGCTGCAGAAGTGTACAAAAAATTTTAAAAATAAGAATATACTTTTTTCTGTTGAACATTAAGGAACTATTTTTTAAAGAGGTTAGAAGATAAATTAGGTTTTTCATTTTGAGGAACAGCTGCTTTAATTTCTCTATCCATGGTTATGTCATATTATCTATATAACACTAAATTGTAAAATTTATTTTTAAATTGTGTTTATAGGATAACCTGATACTTTTATGTTTAACAGAAATATCTTTATCAGAAATAGTTATCTGTGTAAAACTAGAATCCACATGTCCACTACTATGACCAAACTTCTGAACTCATGATCAGAAATTCATTTTGAGAACAAGGTTCTTCTCAGACATAGGAAAATATACAGACTTAATTTAAGTAGCAAAGTATGATATTTTTACAAAATTTATTTGAAAGAAAACTTGTCATTTTTTTTCTTTTTGGAGGCCAATGGGGATTGACTTGACCAAAGTCACATGGCTAGTAAGTGTGTTGAGTGTCTGAGGTGAGATTTGAACTCAGGTTCTCCTGACTCCAGGGCCAGTGCTCTATTCACTGTGCCACCTAGCCACCCCAAACTTCTCATGTTTTAAATTTAAAATTTATACTTAAGACTTCAGATTTAGATTTTTAAAATTTATTTTGAAAATTAACAGTTATGGGGTGGCTGGGTGGCGCAGTGAATAGAGCACCGGCCCTGGAGTCAGGAGGACCTGAATTTAAATCCATCCTGAGACACTTAACACTTGCTAGCCATGTGACCTTGGGCAAGTCACTTAACCCCAACTGCCCTTCCAAAAAGCAAAAAAAAATTAAGTTACATATTTTGCTTTTCATGATGACAATAATTATATATTCAGAAACATTTTAATGAATTTACTTTATGTATGAATAAAGTCAATTTTCAAAAGATTTTTATCCCTATAGACTGTCATAGGTTCAGGTATACTCTTTTCAATGTAATATCTAAGATGTTCTATTTGCTACATATGTAATATATTGGCATTCAAGATATTGAAGAACTGGTAGTGATGAATGATTTTTACCATAATTTTATATCTTTTATCAGAGCATCATTTTCCCATAATGTAGAATATAGAGTAGTTTGGGGAAAAATTCCATAAAAGAAGCATGTTATCTGGAAAATATCTTCTTTGGAAAGAATTACTTTTTTTGTTTTAGATCTGTCTTTTTTTAGGAAAGATTTTTTTCATTTGGATCATAGGATCATAGATGTAGAGCTACCGGAGATCTTAAAAGACATTGGATTCTTCATATTAGAGAGGAGGAAACTGAGGCTGAGAGAGGTTGGATGACAAGATCGTGCATCTTGGAAAGGTTGGAGGCAGAACTGAAACTTAAGTGTTCCATGATTCCAAGTCCAGGACTCTATTCACTATGCTGTTTTCAACATTTTACTAATAATGTGCTATCTTAAAAGTGCAAATACCCAGAGGTTTCATTTATAGCCATGCAAAATTTTTTTTAAAAACTTAACCATAACTTATTTGGATACCATTTGAGTTAAAACTCTTGCATAAAATATCATTAGAGAAGTCCTTTAGTATTTCCTTGCTTCTGTTTTCAGCTCTAGTTAGAATTCCATATACAACAGCAACAAAAAGTTTTCTTCAATATATTAATGAGACATAAAAGATTAATAGATGTGGTAGATGTGAAATGATAGATGTTAATAGACTTGACAGTTTTAAAATTCCAGTGATAAAATTACAAGTTGTTTATCATGCAGAATTTATTATAATCTTTGTGTCCATTTACATTTAGTGCAACATATTCATTTTTATTGATTTAACTTTAGGTTCTTATTCTTAGTAAAGCAAGTAACACATTATAAAATATTGAATATATATTTATATGTATGTAGTGTAGAAGATAGAATAAAGTACTGCTTCTGAAATAAATTCGCAAAGAGGTTTTTTTTTTCTTTCCTACAGGGTATGTTGTGAAAATTTTTATGGTCTCATAATAATATTTTCTTCATGAAATACAATGCAATTCTATTTTTACTCCATTCACATAGGATTAAAATACTCACCCATAAAAGTTCCTTAGATATAGTACTTAATAATTAGAGTATATTTTGTACAAATTTTCATTTGGGGATATAGGCAGATTCAGAGATTTGCTGTATTGTATGTTAGTAATTATCATCATTAGTACTGATTTTTTAAAAATAGATCACCCTCATTCGCAGAATAGAATTTTGTTTTCTTTTTATGTTAATGCTTATAATAGAGTATTTTCACTCCCAAACCCTCCCCCCACCCTGAAATATTTGTCTGTGTTCAGTAGTTGATATTTCATTTATGTAAAATTGAGAGTTTTTTTTTTTTTTGGTGGAGGTTGGAGGAAGAGGGTAACTATGTAATATTGAATACTATGCAGTATTGAGGTAGATAGAAATGAAGGTTTAGGGAGTTAATTTTTTTCATAATTAACCTAAAGCACTTTTTCTATATGGCATTTTATTGTTTCTTTTCAGTATAACTATATCTCTGAAAATTGGGTTAATTAAAAGCTATTTTTTGCTTACTAGGGAAGTTTGATACTTAATGAAATCTTTAATGGAAGCTTTTATAAGGCAAAAATGCTTTCATTTGTTATATTCATATCTCATTGTGAAAATATTGGATTTACTTAAAAGAATGTAGACCTGCATGAAGTTCCTAAGAAATCTGATATTTGAGATTGATTTAATATAGATTTCTTCCCATTACACATTTTACTTAATGCATACAACTTGAGATCTGAAATGCAATGACATAAATTGTGAAAAGTCCTACTAAAGTGTGATATGAAATCAATTGTTATCATTTTCATATTACATTCATGCAATAACCTGTTTATACAAAATTTGTACCTACCTGTCAAAAACATATCAAGAGGTTTTTGAATAATTTCACTGTCAAAAAACTTTATCTAACTTTTCAGAACATACTGATATGGCCTAAGAAATAATATGAATTGTGTTATAGTATTAGAGACTATATTGATTAAATACTTAGTCAGTACTTAAACAGAAGACTCAATTCCAAAGTTGATGCTATTTCAATTACATAAAGTTGTTATATCATCCTTGTGATAAGACTGTAAAAAGATTTTCATTACAGTATGCTAGAGATTTATAGTAAACTTTGGTTCTCCTTTGTAGTGAAAGTTCACAAATATACATTATTTTTATTCTGTTAAACACATTTTAAAATGAATATTAAAAAGAATTTTACTTTTGATATCTCATGAACTTAGTATGAATAAGATAATCCTAAACTTTTCATTTTACATGTAATTTATTGTTTTGAATTATTCTTTATGTTGTGTTAAATATCCCCATTGAGAATTCCCAGACATATCTGGATGATTTTTGTACATTATGTAATTCACTTACATTTTAGCAGGAAACTTGATAAAGGTTATGTTAGTAACTATTATCAGTATTAATGATAGTCTTGATATACCTAAGAAAACTATTGATTCATTCTCTCTTTTTTTGTCTTTAGTAAATATCAATCTGCTAATTCCTTCACAGTCTCTAAAGTGACAGGTTAGCATTTATGTTTTTAACCTAATTTTAATACTATTGATTTGTGATACTTTTCCTGTGCATTTATTGATTTGTATTTGAATTTCTTTAGTTCAAGCCGTCACTTGTGAAACAACTGTGGAACAGTTATGCCCATTTCACAAGCCTGCTTCTCACTGTCCAAGGTAATGTTCTTGAAAATGTGATGATAATTTGGGATTGGATCTGTGATTCTAGTAGTACTGGCAACTGCCCCATGAGGGAACTTCATCTATCACTGCAGGTTGGCACCTTCTCTGTAACTTATAAACTTAGAAAGTTTCCATGAACATTTCTCGAATTCAAGAATTATTTAAGGGGCAGCCAGGTGGTATAGTGAGTAAGAGTGCCGGCCCCAGCATCGGGAGACCCGGGATCGGTTCCGGCCTCAGATACTCGGCACCCACACAAAAATAACTGGTCGTGTAACCTTGAGCAAGTTACTTAACCCCAATTGCTTTTAAAATAAAATTTAGAAAAGAATTATTTTTACTTTTAGTATGTTATAGTATAAATACTGTTAAATTTTATTGTTACCCAGAGGCAGCTAAATGATTCAGAGGGTAGAGTACTGGGTCTGGAGTCAAGAAGACCTGAGTTTGTATCTTGCCTCATACACTTAACTGTATGACCATGGGCTTTGGATCTGGGACACTTAGTGTCTGTCTGCCCCAGTTTCCTCATCTGTAAAGTGGAGATCATCGTGCCTATCACCCAGGGTTGTTATGAGGACAGAATAACATACTAATTGCAAAACACTTAGCACAGTCCTTGGCACATAGGAAGCACTATATAATTTTTGTGGGTATTGTTGTTCTAATGTTGTTACTATCATTTCTTTTTATTGTAATTTAATGTCCACTTTAAAAGCTCTGTATTGTATAAAGCACAAGAAAGCTCTAGTTCTTGGAAGTTACCATGGAAGAGTTGTACATATCTTTGTTGTGATTATTGAGATTGTCCATCGCTCTGATGTCTCCTAGACTGTCCATAATGTATACCATGGAACTCACAAGCCATATGGACCTGTAGCTATAGTTCTATAGGTAGTACTTGGGGACATACACATTGAACCTTTTTGCATTATTAGAGTACTTCCCTAAACCTACTGGAAAATTAAGATAATTCTTTTTCTGTCATGTGAGACCTAGAATTTGTAGGACTATTCCATATGGTGCCATTTATTGAATGACCTCTCCACAAAGACACTGTCTTCTCTTTGGGTTTTTGTGACACTTCTCCATTGGTTCCTCCCTTCCCTGTCTAACCTCTACTTGTTTTCTTCTGCTGGATCATTATCTGTATAACAACTTTGAACTGTGTCTTTCTCTACACTCTTTATGTTTGTGAGTTTATTATCTTCTATAGGTGTAATTTTCATCTATGTTCAGGTGACTCCCACATCTATATATACTGCCAAATATCTTCTGAGTTCCAGTCTTGTATCACCAATGGACTTTTGGATATTTCAAATTGGATGACTTGTCTCAAATTTGGTATGCTCCAAACTGAACTCATTATTTTTTTTTCCATCAAAGCAACCACTCTTCTACACATTATTTTTGTTAAGGGCACCATTCATTATCCCATCTAATCATCTAGGGTCACAATATTGAGTAATTATCTGTTCCTTACTCTCCCTCATTCTATAGATCCATTTAATAAATTGTAAAGTTTGTTGAGGGCAGGAGCTATTTCATATTTCTCTTTACCATAGTGCCTTTCATACACATAGTAGGAGATAAATGTATGCTTTTGGATCGATGGGTTTTCTGTGGCATTTGTTATTGTTGTTGAGTCATGTCTGACACTTTGTGGTGCCATTTGAGGTTTTCATGGCAAAAATGTAGGAGGGGTTAACCATTTCCTTCTCCAGTTCATTTTACAGATAACAAAACTGAGGCAAACAGGGTTAAGTGATTTGCCTAGAGTCACACAGTTAGAAAATGTGTAAAGCCGGATTTGAACTCATGAAAATAGTCTCCCTGACTTCAGACCTAGCATTCTATCTATTATACCACCTAGCTGCCATGTTACAAAAATAGATATGACTACATATATAGTCTGTTTTTGAAAATTATTTAATTGCTATATAAGATTAACTGTTTCACCATACTATCTTTAACTTAATTATTTTTTCTGTATTTTGAAATTCCAAAATACAATCAAATTTAATTCTTGCTACAAAACAACCAGGAAGTATAAATGCCCATTATCCTCTTCTAAAGTTTAGGTGGGGAAAATAAAAAGGTCATCAACTAGCACTTGTTAAGTACCTACTCTGGGATAGTTATTATATAGGGGACAAAAAAGAAATACTTAGCGCCCTGATGGAGCTTACATTCTAAAGAATGAAAAGTGGTATTTGTGCAAAAGATCTCAGTGTTGAGAGTTTTTCATTCATGTTTAATCCAGCAAATATTTATTAAATGCATACTATGTACATGTACTTAAAATGTATTTAATAAATATTCCTTGAATTGAATTAACTTCTACAGTAAATATCAACCCCCCCCCCAAATATACATGCTACTTAGATTTTTAGGTTAGAGATATTCTGCTGAAGATGCAAACATTAATATGGAGGATAAATGTTTTGTTCAAAAGTACAAACATAATTGAAATAAAGTTCACAATTTTGTGATTGTTTTTCTTTAATTCATTAAACCTAATTAACGGATTAGTAAATATTTCTGAATTAGACCAGATAAATTATAATTATCTACTTATATCTATAAATCTTTTGTATGCCAAAAGAAAGAAGCTCTTTGGGCCACTTCATAATGATTACATAGGTAGGTGATTAGTTTTAGCTACTGATTGATTTTTTTTAAATGTCCATATTAGTGACATTAAAAGAAAACACAGAATAAAACAGAACAACAATAACAAAAAACACAAGAAAAATAAAGAAAAGGAAAAATAGTATGCTTTAATCTGCATTCAGACAACATCATTTCTTTTGCTAGAAGTGGAAAGTATTTTTCATCATGCGTTCTTTGGATTGTCTTGTGATTGAAATATTTAAACTATAATCTCAGCTTGTTTTACATATCATATGAATTTTTGAATCAGATTTACTTTATTAATTTTATGTCTTCAAAAGACATTCTATCATTAATAAAAGCATCCTTTGCAAAGGCTGCAGTACTCTGAGACTAAGTTGAAGGATATGTGCTGTACAGTATAACTTCTATAAACCAGAGAAGAAAGGTCATCTTGTTACATTGTAATCACATCATATATGTTACTAAAGTAATGGGAGAGTCAGGTAAAAAACAAGTACATTTTAGTTAAGTAATCCTTCCTTTTTTTGCATTCATAATATTGCGGGTAACCTTAGAAAAGCCATCATCCTTTAGATTCTTTGGGGGGAAAATAACATCAAAAAGAAAGAAGACTCATGCTCTTTGGTACTTCTAACTTCATATTTGGGTGGGTGGAGCACCTTGTGGGTAGCAGAGAAGGCATCAATATTGAAGACTGTCTTGACTCTCTGCGTAGTTATAAATATTGCGCAACCACTGAAGTACTGTTTAGCTACAATCAGTTTTATCTTGGACTATTTTGAGTACTCTGAAGCAGTCGGGTTTTGAAATCATTCCAACAAAGTTGAAAGTCTTAAATGATGGTGGCTTCACTGTTCTTTGATTTTTTTTTTAACCCCTAGTCATTCCCTTCCCTGAAGGCTTTCCTTACCTGTAATTTATTCTAAAGAAATAACAAAATAAACAAGTTAAGGGGTAATTTCTTTAAATGACAAATTTATGCCACTTTGGGACACACATTGAAATGATTTCTTTAGACTGCCACTCAGTCATTGTAATCTTGATGATGGAGAAACTTGTTTTGTTCTATTGAAATTTGAATCTAAAATTTTCAACTTTTAAAAACTTTAGCATAAGAAAACCTAAGGTTAAGGAGAATCAAACATGTGTTATATATTTTATAAAGTTGTAAGTATCATTTACTTTATTTGCATAAATCCCTATCTGCTCTTTATAAGAATGATAATTATAAATGGAGTACCACCAGAATACTGAAGACCTCAGTTATAAAACAGTTCATTAACAATTTTTTAAAAAATATGATGAGTCATATAATGTTTCCCAAAGTATAACTACACAAAGGAAGGGTCTAATATAATCTGATAAACTTTTAAGGCAAGTAATAGTCCTCTTTCATAATACCAATGTATGAAATATGTAAACTGCCAATAATGTCAAAATCTTATTTACTTTTGGAGTTAATTATCACTTTGGACTGTGTGGTACTTTTTTAAATCAAGGGAGGCCTCATACTTCACTTAAAAATTAGCATGCTGATATTTTATGACTATATTAAGAATTATATGGTATGTCTTCTGTCAGGAAGTTTCCTTATACAGGTATATTATAAAATGGTAGTTGGCTGAAATAAAATATTTTCCCCTTTTTGCCTTTGGAAAACTTTTATTTTTTAAATATTTAACTGTTATCTAAAAAGATTCATTTGTAATTTATTTTTTTAGTGATTTTTTTATCATGTGTTATGTTCCTATTAAGATTTTGCAAACAAGCCAGTATGACCTCTGCAGGAGAAGTAACTCAGTTCATTAAGCCTTTCTTATACACCTTCTTTATTGTGAAGCAAAGTAATCCTTGCCCCGTAGAAGCTTACATGAGCTACAGTTTACATGACCACTTCAATCTGAGGAGACACTGCTTTCATGCATTGTACATTGAACCTTTTGTCAAGGAACCAGCATTCACCCAACCAAAGCAGAATTATCTGAACACTAAACGCAAAGAGAACAGAGTAAAATCTGCTTTCAGATTCTGAATAGTCTCACTGCCCAATGAATCAGCCATTTCCTACTTTCACATCTTTCTTTCTTCTGTCTCTATGTCGCTTTACTTAGCCCAAGACTAAAATAGACTCCCCCAGCCTCTAGGACCCAACTCCAATGCTACCTCCTTCTAAAACATTGGTATACTTTTCACCTCACAAGTAAAAGCGATTTCATCTTCAAATTCTGTGGAGCAAATTCTTCTCATATCACTCTCCTTTGTACCATGATTATTTGTTTACTCTTTCTTCCCTACCACCATTGTTTTGTAAATTATTTAAGAGCTGGGGTCTATGTCTGAGTTATTTCTGTTTCCCCAGTGACTTGTCCTAGTAGTACTTAGTAATTGTTTGTTTGGATAAATACATAGTGAATTAGAAAGAAAATGTCATTCAGTGCCTCATTTCCTCAAAATAACTCTTCTAGTGGGACATTCATTATGGGAGATATCACAGAATATCTCCCTACAGGTTTCTAAAAATTCACTTTCCAACCCAAAGTCCCCAAACTAGCTCATATTATTACATTTTACTTTTAAAATTACCTTAAAGTTTTGTGTATATGCACACACACACACACACACACACAAGTGAATGTACATGTATTGAAGAGAAGTGCTATTTCAATCTGAAAAATTAATCAGCCATTCCTCTTGAGGGAGAATATTTGAAAGCATTATCTAAAATATTTAAATTAGGGGCAGCTAGGTGGTGCAGTGAATAGAGCACCGGCCCTGGAGTCAGGAGGACCTGAGTTCAAATTCGGCCTCAGACACTTAACACTTAACTAGCTGTGTGACCTTGGGCAAATCACTTAACCCCAATTGCCCTCCAAAAAAAGGAAAAAAAATATTTAAATTACATGTGATCATTTTCTGACAAGGTATTACTCTTTTTATTTTTTTTAGCAAAGTCTTTGGCATTATAAGAATTTCCTTCATTGTTTTGATGTTATGTCTTTGCCTGTCTATAAGAAGTATGTTTGCTGAATTTTGGCCATTTTTTATATTTCTCTTTTGAAAAATTCAAATTGGGGCATGCCTAAGGAACTTTCTTTGCCCTTGACAACTCTTTGAGCTGAAAAAGTATAGGCCATCTTTAACTTGGAGTGGTTACTTGAGCACTGATAGTGTTTGTGTAAGCAGTAGAGACCTGCAAAGTCTCTTTAAACTGACGCATATAACATCTCTAGGCCATGAGTGAGGCGGGCAGAAGTTTCTGAATTGCTTCCTAGCTTATATTCTTAATGAATTTTTTAAAACCTATTAAGTTCCAAAGATGTATGGGGAAGCTACTTCCTGAATAACATGCAGGAAATTTGGTATTTTTTTGTTTGTTTTCTTGACCCACAGAAGTAGGAGAAAACTGGGAAAAAAATACATTTATACCAAACTCTAGGGAAAGTTTGGACAAATCATCTCTATTGTCAGATTCACACACTTGTCATGTTTCATAAAAATGAATAGGAAAGAAAAATAAATATGTATAGGGTTACTTTTTTTGTTATTTTTTATCTATAAATGTATTTTCTTTACAAAATGTATTTATAAAATGTATTTTTCAGGGTATACTGTCCTCGCAATTGCATGCAAGCGAACCCACACTATGCTCGTGTAGTTGGAACTCGAATTTATTATGATGTAAGTAGCCTAATTCATCTAACTCTAAAGTAGTTATGCATATGAACTTTATAGTACTACCTTTTTTATTTTCACCTGGCAAAGCAAGGGGAAAATTATAGGTTAAATAATTACATCTATTTTAAGCAAGTGTACATCAGTTACAAAATAAATATTCATTCATAATTGTTTTCTGATTATAGATACTCTCCTCCTTTTACTAAGCTATTTATTCCTGAGGATTGAACTAATCTATGTTTGGCTAAGACCAAGAACGTAGAGTCAAACTTAAAAAAAAAATCACTTTTTTGTTACCCAGTTATTCCCTGGCTCATAAAGAAAACTTTCCTGTGAGGTTATTAGGAAGGAAAACAAAACAGGTCATTTCTTGGTGTTTACATGCTAGGGGAAAATGAAATTTATCATGTATTAATAATACTTTTATTGCTATTATGACATATGAGGAGCCTAGATTCCAATGGAGGATACAAGATAATACCTAAAAAGAACAGACAGATGAGGTATGTAGAAATGAATGGTGTAACTAGGGTTAAGGAGGCTTAGCTGTGGAGCTGTCATGGCAGGAAAAAAAATACTTAGACCAAGTTTTGAAATACAATTTAGCTAAAAGGTATAATGAAGGCATTCTAGGTAAGTTGCAGAATCAAAGGTAAGCAAGCTACATACAGGGTTTACAACAAGGTGGTTTGCTTGCCCACGATGAAAAGTATAAGCTTGGTTAACCCCCATATGCATAAATTGAAGGCAGTTCCAAAGAGGAGAGAACTGCTACCTTGAAACTTGTAGATGGAGGGTCTTTATGACATATTATAGATTTTATGCAATTATAAGTCACATAAACAATAATTGAGGAAGATTGTTTTTTCTAGCAATGAATATCATGAAAACTTCATCTATCTTGTTAATCTCCTAGAATGTTAAAGCTAAAAGTTAGACAATATTTTTCATTATACAGATGAAGAAACTGAATGCCCAAAGAAGAGAAGTAATTTGTCCCCTGTCACATAGCTACTGAGGATTAGAACTGGGGATAGATGTTTTATCTTCTGATGATTATTAGGCTAGTAATGTTTTACTTGTCCAACAGTAGCAGTCGTTTTTGACACCTCTCATTCTCTATACAATCAGTCACCAAGTTCTATTGGTGCTATCTTCTTACCTTCCTCACCATCTTTCTGTTTCCACTGCTACTATCCTTGTTACCTGGACTATTACTCCTTTTCCTTCTCTATACTTTATTCTAATCTAAACACACACATACACACACACACACACACACACACACAACACCTCTACACCAGAACAAAGCTCTTTTTATTTTATTCTTCTTCTAAAACCATCTTAATGGGTCCATTTTTCTACCTAAGTAACCTTCTAAGATTTCAAAAGCTCTTAATTATCCAGCCTCAGCCTAATTTTTCCAATGTGTCTTTTGTTACTATCATTATGCCGCAGGATTTTGCCTTGTCTGTACAAATTCTGTAAATAACAGGTTTTCCCAAAGAGTCTTAGTACAGTTTTATACTTTAATAGGTCAAAATTGCACTGACTTTTAGTACATCCTGAATGTATTGAATTGAAAAATTTATCATTCTCAGAGAATGAAAAACTCTATAAAGAACATATCCCAGATAATTGCAGTGTGTGTGTGTGTGTGTGTGTGTGTGTGTTTGTGTAGAAGGACATTCTTCTTTCTCTTTATGTTTCCTGTAGTTATGGGAGGATAGAAAAAAGTACCAAATTGGGAACTGAGAGCTGGGTTTTGTTCCAGTTCTGCCTAATAGCTAATAATATAATCTTTGGGCAATAGCTTACCTTTTCTTTTTCCTGGTCAATTAAAGAGATTCATAGGTTTCTTATTACTCTCTCTATTCTCATCTGTGTTCTACTTTCCATTGCATCTTTTATCTTTATTATATGGTCCCATATTTTTATTAACTGTATTTGGGTATAAACAGAAGGTGGGTGACTCAGCCACTTCTTATGAATAATGTACATTTCTTATTAACTAGGCTGCTTGGAAATCTTTTAGGGGTGTGCTTATTTATGTCTGTAGCAGTTTTCTGGATTGTTGATTAGTAAAATATGGCCTCTAGCTGAAAATTCCAAATTTCTCTATAAGTTGAAAAAGTTCAGTTGAGCATCTCTCACGAGACTAATTATGAATTTTTAAAAATATACCTGAATCAAAAAACTTTTATTATTTCTATATTGAAGTATTTTCATGTATTGGTTTCCTAAATAAAGTTTTCTTTTATAGAAATATCTGTCTCCTTAAGGTTACAATTGATAAAAACTCTACCATTCTCATAGTATTCCACTAAAATGAATTGGTTGCACATAGTATAAGCTCAATTCTTTTCAGCTGGAAAATTGAGATAGAGAAATTGAGAACCCTATAAATAAGAAAATTCAGCAACAAGTTTTAAAATATGCCATTCGCTACCAAGGAGCACAGTCTCATTTTAAATAGTGTAAAAGACATCAGGGTTAGGGCCATGAGGTAACAGGTAAAAGCCCAGAGACTCATAAGAGGCAAAACAATTTTCCTGCCTCTGGCCCTGAACTCTGTGTCCTTGGGAAAGTCATTTAAACTCCATGGATCTCAGTTTACTCATTTGTAAAATCAAGGGGCTCTGAAATTCATTTCAGCTCTATATTTATGTCTATCTTTTTATAAACTGAATTGCCTTTGTTCACTATATATGTAGATACCGTTCACACATTTAATTCTTGCAGAAGGATTTTGGACTTTCATTCTGGTTAATTGCAAATTCTCTGTGTTCAATATAAGTGAGTGCCATTGTTTCCACTATAAATTCCTCATTGTTTTCACACTGTGCATCTTTGTTCTGGTGAAGACTGGTTATGAAGAGAAAATCCTTTTTGACCTTTGAACTTGATCAGGAATGCATACCAGCTGCCCAAGCATAGGAGAGACAATTGCTTAAGAATACTTTAAAGTGCTTAAAGTTTAATGAATGGTATATCCAAGCACTTTTTATTGCCTTTGGAAAATGTTGATAATTCTCTTCTAACAGAACAGGATAAATCGTGAAATGTGTGCTGAATTACTGTTAATCCCATCTTTTATGAATTATATCGAATGCAAATATTACTTGAGTGAGAGGCTTAAGAGTATGATTAAAATGCCTTTGCAGAGTCATGATGTACATTTGTAGATAGCAGCTATTTCACTGTATTACCAAAGGGGAGAAATAATTAAAGAGTTTGACATTTAGATTCTCTGATAGGTTAAATACCAAAAGATAACAGAAAGTTCAGAGTGTAGCAATAAAGTAAGGTTGTGTAATTGTGGAAGAAATGTTTATGTTCATGTATAATGCTCATGAGACAGACCATATGTGTGGAAAGTAAAAAAAGAAGGAATCTAAATCAATGAAGTAAGGATTAAAGATTCATGAGGGCACAGGGCAAAGGTTTTATCATCTTGTTTAGGGGTATTGGGGAGTCGTCAAGCAAAGGATGTATAGTTTTGTCTAACCACACTCAACTATGAAAATATTTTAGCAGAATAATTGGAAGAAGAGAAATGCTGAGCACAAAATACTTTGAAGAACTCAAAGATTATTATTTAGTCTTTGAAAGAGTTCTTCAGCTCCTATCTGTGAACATAGTTTTAAAATGTTATGGTAACTCTATTTCAATGTAATTGGTTTCCTTTGTGATCCTACACATTTTATTTTACTTATTAAAGAATATATTCTAAGACTAAAGAGGTCCATATGCTTCACTGTGCTTCCAGAGGCATGCATGATATGCAAAAAAAAATTAATATTTCCCTGCTCTTGGAATAGGATTGGTTTTATAACTTTGAAGGGATTTACAATGCAAACATCTTCCATTCAACCAGTAAATGTTTTCCACATGAATTCTACCTCATAGAAGGTGGTTTGTCAGGTTTTTTTTTTTTTAGTAATGGATGATTAAAATATTATTAAGGGTATATATGGCAATTCTACTTCACTGATCATAGCCCCTGGGTATCATTAGTGATTCATGTCATATGCCCTCTCTACCCTACTAGATAGTCTTCATGACTTGCTGTGGCTATAAAAATTAACCACTTAATGACCAGTCTTTTGATGATGAGCTTTTCTACATTTAACCTATCTGGCCCTTGGTCAACAGAATTCCATTCTGTTTCTAGGCCTCTTCTTGATGGTTTTCCATCACAGTAGAACACGCTAGACATTGCATTGTGTTGGCATAGCCTTTAAGTACCCAGAGTCACCTCCATGCCAGGATGGGGCATCAGAGTAAGCCAGATAAGGAAACAGAGAAGAGTCTTCTGATTTTTCCATTATCACCTAATCTTTCATTCTAGATCCCACTGTTCTTTCCATAGCACTATGCTGCTGCCCAGAAGATTATACTGAGTTGAAAGCATTAGTAAATAGTTTATACCTGAAGGTCATGCAAGATATTTTTTTGTGAAAACTAATGATAAATGCTAATTTAATAAAATAATGAGTGAAAAGTACTAGAAATTCTACTGTACCCAGTGTAATTATAGGACATTTTCAGTATTCCATTTCAAACCAACTATTCAGTCAACACCTGTCATTAGAGATCTAGTAGCTGTGACTGTTTTTCCTTTCTTCCTTATTTGTGCTGTTACTTATAGGAAGTGCCATGTCCAAATGTACCACAACACCCCCCCCAAAAAAAATAAGCATTGATTGAGTACATGAAACGACCAAACCAAGAATTAATTCTGAATATCATTGGTATGAGTTAATTAAAAATCCCAAGTCTAAGCATGATGAATGTTCTTGAAAGAAGAGCAAATAAACTAGTTTAATTAACTGGTTTCTGTCACTGGATCTGCTTGGCCAGGGGACCATTTAGGCAGTAGCTACCTATGCTAAATGGCTAGGTTGTAGGATGGTCCACTTCATCATTTCAATCATTCCTATGGATCGTTTGACCTTGGAATTTTCTTGTTTCATCTTTTTCATATCTCTGGACATTAGTTCCCTGACTGGCTGCAGAGTAGAGATAGATTAGATGACCTTGAAGATCATTTCATGCTTCACATCCATGAACCTATATAATTTGTTGATTTATCTTTTGGATGTTCAATATACCTTGTCAATTACCTAGTTAATATACCTTTAACTTTACTATCCATTGTCATATGTAATATAGCAAAACTTAATTGCAAAATGAGATGAATTTTTTTCTTTCACCCCCTCAGGTATCTAGTATTTGCAGAGCAGCTGTTCATGCTGGTGTAGTTCGCAATCAGGGTGGTTATGTTGATGTCATGCCAGTAGACAAGAGAAAAGTTTACACTGCGTCTTTTCAGAATGGCATCTTCTCAGAAAGGTAAAACCTATACTTATCAACCAATGTAATTTACTCATTTCTCAGTTAATAGGTTCTTGCAATGGTTTAAAGGTCAAGAGACTAGGGCAGCATGTGGGTTTATCATACTTGTATAACAGTTGGCGCTTAAATTACTGGAGAAGCTGCAGTACCAGAACTGCTTGTCTCCTGTAAGCTTATAATTCATAGCCTGAAAAGCTGATTACAAATCAAAACAACTCTATTGTTAATTGATTTACAAGAAATGTTTTATGAAAGATGCTTTCTTCACTCTCAAGGATTTTCCAGATTAAAATTATTTTAAATTATTCTATGAATAATTTAATAAGAATAAGAATGACAGATATTTGGCTCGTCTAAATTTACTGCAATCTGTGTGGCTAATGTAGTGTGTGTGTGTGTGTATGTGTGTGTGTGTGTATGCGTGAATATTTAAGGTAAATACTAAACTTGATTTTTCCCAAAGTTCCAGTCACACCCCAAGGGAAAATTCGATTGTTTTCCTTACTAACTTGACTAAGGAGGAAATTATATGAGAATTTGGAAATTATGATGACATTCTCATGAACATGAGAATTCACATATGCCCATAATTCATACTTTTTTTTCTTTTGCAGTTTGCAGAATCCTCCAGGAGGGAAGGCATTCAGAGTATTTGCTGTTGTTTGAACAGGACAAATGAAATGCAAAATGTTAAAAAGAGCACTTGGAAGGGGATGGTAAAGATGAATCAGAATGCTATGCTGTACTTCTAAATTGTATAAAGCTGTAACATTGTTGTATAGAAGATATCAACTATTTGTAGCCCCCTAAAGTGCCCCCCAAATGTAAATCTGGATAAATTCTGTAAAATAAAAACATGGGATATTATTGGAAAAAATATCTTGAATATGAGAGTTTCAGAAATCCTGTGTTAAATATTGCTATATTTTCTTAGCAGTTATTTCTGTTATGATTACATAGTCATAAATGTTCTACCTTTCCTCTGTCTGAATGTTATTATGTGGTGCTTTATGTATGCCACTAATATAATAAATCTAAAAGCATAAAATGGATGACCTCAGAGAGATCACCTTGTGCATTTAAAAATAACCCGAAAATGAATAGAAACTGTGCTGTTACTATTTGCATTTTCCGAAGTCTGCTATTACTTACCCAAATAAGCTCCACTGTTATTCAAATTTTATTTCTGTACAGTTTTTTCTCATCTTTTAGGTTTAGGCATGAGTTGAGTTCACACTTTATATTGGTTTTCTATTTTTTTGGCAAACAGTTTCCTTAATTTTCAAAAATAAATCTACCTAAAAAAGTAGATAAAAAAATAATTAGATGCCTCCAAATCTTTCAGATCAAATAGATAGCCCCAAATGGACCGTGTATTTAATGGTAGGTGGAATAAAACAATAGTAATGATGTAAACATATGCATAGTGGTCATATAGCATATATAGTAGATACAAGAGTAACCAAGACTGAACATTTTATGTACTCTTGAAATGAAAATCATATCTTCTTGTTTTATATCCTGGCAAATACTCCTGCAGGCCAGGATGTATAGAGACAAAATGTCTTATGAAGATGAATTCATTTAATTGCTTCACCATTGCCATTGATTTTCTTCATGGTGAATGTCCTCATGCATTAATTTTTACCATATTATGGTATATGAAAAACATATAATGGTAATATTATGTTTGTTTCTATGAAAAAATGTATTGTGCTTTAAGACTAAAAAGCTGTTAAACTTTATTTTTGGTATTTTTTTCCTGCTCATGAATTTACTGTTTTTTTCCTTCCCATAAATATATTGATATTCTTCATGTTTCAGAGTTGTTTATTTTTTTCCTCTCCTTATTTGCTAGATGGACTACCTCATAGAGTTGAACAAGTTTGTTTAGGTTTAGTAATGATGTTGAATAAAATGAATAAGGGCACTTGCTCACAGCAAATTTATAGGCATTTTCATCTGGTTTAATATTAACATAAAAACCACGCTGGAAAGGAGCCAGGAGAGATGTGAGAGACTCAGAAGTAGAACATATTTTTATGGTTGCAAAAAAAATTAAAAGAAAAAAACAGAACATTTAGAAGGGTCTTAGTCATGAAAACTTTAAGAGATTGAACAAATATACACTCACCAAGTTAGTAAAATTGTGGCATTGAAAAAAAAGTGGAGTTGGGCTCAGGTCAAGTATGGTCAGAGGTGGAAAAGGAAGAGAGTTCAATGGGAGCAGGTACTGTCCTTCACCTTTCTTTGTTTCCTCAATACTTAACAAGGTGTCTGGTACAGAGTAAGAGATTACTAAATGCTTAAATACTAAATACTAAATTACTAACTGACTGAATGAATACAAAAGGGAATCAAATGGAGAAATGGTTGCTGGAGAATAGTCACTATCAAATTGTGAGGAATACCATGCATGATAATGCTTCATCAATCCATTACTGTTTGGGGATAAGGTGTAATCTCTAAGAAGATTTTCTAGTAACTCCTATTTACCCTCAATATTTTTCACTGAATTTTCTTTTGCTGTAAATATTTTTTCTGAAGGAAAAATATAGATATGTACACATATGTATATATATATATAAAACATATATTCATATACGTATAGGCACATATATATTTGCTTCTCTATCATGAAGCAAAACAAATAAATGATTGACATTCAACAAAAAGCAATCTTTGATGATTCATGATCATCTTAATAGTCTAAATATTTCACTGAATTGTAATACAATGATGCTTTTAGGGACTGTTGAGTATCAGACAGGGATTCTTTTAACTATGTTAAAGGGTCCTAGGCTCCCCTACATTTTAGTCATATCTATTTCTTAATTGTTTTTTGGTCTCTTCCATTGTAATCACGCTTTCAATAATCACTTCTCCCTAATGTTTTCTGCCTTTAGCTGGTTCCCCATCCCCACTGTCTACTTGATTTGCTACTTTTAATTTTCTATAGGCAGGAAAAACATGTAAACAAATTTCTTTCCATTCTCAGATGAGAAAACCAATGTCTTCGAATCCTCTTTCAGAATTTTTTCATCTACCCGATGTTATCTTATGTGCACTTAGTTATTTACATATTGTCTCCCCTATTAGAATGTATGCTTCTTGAAGAGAGGGACATTTTCAAATTTGTTTTTGTCTTTGTTTTTGCCTTTTCCCCTCTCCAATACATGACACCATCCCTGGAACATAGTAAAACCTCTGTTCTTATTATATTGACTGATTTCATCAAGAAACACAGGACAACAAGGAGGTGATAAGACTACAGCTGGAAAGATTATGTTCAGTTCTAGACACAGTTTAGTGAGGTTAACATAAGTTGAACAGAAACTAGAGAAGAGCTAACTATGAGAAAAGGACTTCAGCTTACGCAATATGCAGATCCATAGAAGACACTTGGGATACACAGGATGTATCCTATAGAAAAGAAGCTTTTTTAATGTTGGCTGCCGTAAAATCCTTGAAGAACCATCATATAGCAGAGGGAATGGATTTGTTCTGCTTGGGACCACAGGAAAGAACTAGGAGCTATAAAGTCAAATATACTAGGAAGCAAGTTTTAGTCTGACATAAAGAAATAAAACTGTCCCAAAGTGGAATAGTCTGCCTTGGGAGGTAATGGGGTTTCCTCTCTCTGGAATTCCTTAAGCAAAATCTAGGTGACCATTTATGAGGATGTTGTAAAGGAGAATTCTTGTTTGATTATAGTTTGATCCATCAGACTGAGATACTGGGATTCTGTCAAACTCTCCAATTCCTTCTTGTTAACATCAAACCCCTCACTAACTTTCTAAGCACACAACTATCTCAAGCATGCAGCTCTATCCTGATTGTTTATCAAGCACACCTTGGTTCTATATTCTTGGGTTTTTTTGTAGCATTCTGTCTCAAATCAGTTTTTTTTTTCCAATTTGACCCTTGGACAACAGCTCACAAGTGAATATCAAAACAACACGTCAAATGGTTGATGAAAGCAGGTACTCTACAAATGTTCATGGCAATTGATTCCAAATATGGGAATAGAATAAAAAGACCAAATTCCTCTTAATATGATTAGTTTTGTATATAACGTTTTTAATAATAAAATCTACTGAACTTTGTTACTTATACATAAAAATTACATTTATTATTTTTTATTTCAAAAAGTCTTCTGAGGTATTTCTGTTATTGTTTCAGAAGTAGCATGCTCTGTTGATAAAACTTCAATTAAGAATTCAGAGCATGTGCAAGCTTTATTTCTAGTCTCTTACCACATGAAGGAAAGGAGTGTTTTTATTGGGTGCTGAGCCAAAACTTTCCTTCTAGATTTCATTTAAATGGGTAGACAAAAACTGGGTAGAGGCACTGGGCTTTGAGCTTCCCATTTGGGCAACCATTCCCTGTGTTGCTTCTTGGCTGAAGAGGCAATCTCCTGTTGGACTGATTTCTAGTACTCCTTCAAGTTGTGCTGGTGGATGGCAAAATAATCTGGACTCTTGTTCCTGGACCTGTAGAAGCCTACTTTCTCAACCTTTCAAAGCTCATAAGGTCACAGATTAATGACTTCCAGACTGGCAAGGAATAGAGACAAAAGCAACAGTAGGGCCATGTGCTCATGGACCATATGACAGTGGGAAGTTAAAAGGTCTAATGCTTCTCTCCCCACCTGGAACTGGAGCCTTACAATAGTCCTTAACTTCTTACCCAAATGCAGTCAGGCAGGAAAGAGAAAACATTTTGGTTTGTTAGTACCTTTTAAATACATTCTCAATTCTGGCTTAACAGTCACTTAAGAAAGGGGGTGGAGTCAAGATGGCAGAGTAGAAGCAGGACCTCCCTCCCCACTGCTCCAGCTTCCACCTTCCCCAATCCATGTAAAAAGGGGACTCTAAACAAACTTTGGAGCTGCAGAACCCACAAAATGACACAGAGAAGCTAATCTCCCGCTAAGGGCAGCACAGCAGGCCAGTAGGAATCTGCCAGTGCAGTGCTCTGGGAGCCGAGCCCAGCCCCACCCTGAGGCTTTAGGGGAGCAGCCCCAGGCCTCAGGGACTCCAGATCAGCAGCAGCTGTGGCTGTTTCCAGATTTATCAACACATAGATGCAAAGGACAAAGTGAGAGGTCAGTGCAGTCTGGACTTTGGGACCCAGTAAGTGGGAGTACGTGGCTTTTGTCCTCGGGGTGAGAAGCCTCTGAGACACAGCTCTACGTGGCAGTTTCAGCTCCTGGCCTGCAGAGTGTAGGGGGACCAAGCATGAGTCTGAGAGGTAATCACTCTTGCTTTAACCTGCTTGGATCTGGATTGCAGTCTAGGGTGGAGGTCCTGGGGTGAGTGGCCAGCTTGCTAGAGCTTGTGGAGGCCTCAGAGAGGGCACCCATCTAATACCTCTGGCAGCTGAGAAAACCACAATATTTGGTGCAAAAGTTCCCCTGTCTGTTGGCAGAGTCCTACTGTGGCAAAAAGCCCAGGGGTCAAGTGACTGAGGGGCGACATGACCAGGCAAAAGAAACAAAGGAGACAGAAGATTCCAACATTAGACTCCTATTTTGGGGGAAAAAAGGAGCAAAGCATGGAACAGGAGGAAGTCAGTGAAGTCAGAACTCCTGAACCAAAAGCTCCAAAGGAAAATATGAGCTGGTTACAGGTCATAGAGGACCTTAAGAAGCAGATAAGAGAAGTGGAGGAAAAATTGGGAAGAGAAATGAGAACAATGCAAGAAAATTATGAAATGAGAATCAACAGCCTGACTGAGGGAAAAAACACTTTAAAAAACAGACTGACTCAAATGGCAAAAGAGGCTCAAAAAGACAATGAGGAGAAGAATGGCTTAAAAAGTCAAATTTGCCAGATGGAAAAAGAATCTCAAAAGCTCAATGAGGAGAATAATGGCTTCAGAATTAGATTGGAGCAAATGAAAGCTAATGACTTTATGAGAAATCAAGATGCTGTTAAACAGATCCAAACAAATGAAAGAATAGAAGGCAATGTGAAATATCTCATGGGAATAACCACTGACCTGGAAAATATTATTACAAGACCTTTCATAGAGTAAACATTGCTAGGTCTTGTGTCATCTTAACCATGTATTTCCTTGGAATTTGAACTTTTTTCCAGCTAAGTATAGTAATTTTTTTTAGATTTATAGTATTTTATTTTCCCCCAATTACATGTCTAGAAAATTTTTAGCATTCATTTTTGCAAGATTTTGAGTTCTGAATTTTTCTCTCTCCCTCCCTCTTCCTAAAATGGTAGGCAATTTGATATAGGTTATTCATGCGCTATCATATAAATCATTTCCTTATTATTCACAGTTGTGAATGGAGAAACATATAAAAAGGGAAAAAAAGCCCCACAAAACAAATTAAATAAGTGAAAAAAGTATGCTTCAATATGCATTCATCACCCATCAGTTCTTTATCTGGATGTGGATAGCATTTTCCTTTATGAATCCTTTGTACAAGTCATAGTCTTACATTGTGTTTCTGAGAAGAGCTGAATCATTCATAGTTGATCATTACACAATGTTGCTAATATTATATACAATGTTTTCCTGCTACTGTTCATTTTACTTCGCATCAGTTCCTGTGTCTTTCCAAATTTTTGTTTTTTTTTTCTCTGAAATTTGTATGTTCATCATTTCTTATTGCACAATAGTATTCCATTACATTGATATAACACAGTTTGTTTAGCCCTTCCCCCAACTGATGGACATCCCCACAATTTCCAATATTTTGCCAGCACAAGAAGGGCTGCTATAAATATTTTTGCACATGTAGGTCCTTTTCCCTTTTTCGTTATCTCATTGGGATACAGAACTACTAGTGGTATTGCTGGATTCCAGGGTACACACAATTTGGTTGCCTTTAGGGCACAGTTCCAAATTGTTTTCCAGGATGGTTCAGTTCACAACTGAATGATCTGTTCACAACTTTACCAGCAGTGCATTAGTGTCCCAATGTTCCCACATCCTTTCCAAAATTTATCGTTTTCTTTTTTTTTTTTTGTCATATTAACCAATCTGATAGGTGTGAGGTGATAACTCAGAATTGTTTCAATTTGTATTTCTCCAATCCAAGGTGATTTAGAGTACTTCTTCATCTGCCTACAGATAACTTTAACTTTGATTTCTTTGTCTGAAAACTTCCTGTATATCCTTTGACATTTATCAATTGGAGGATGGCTTGTATTCTTATAAATTTGACTCAGTATTCTATATGCTTGAGAAATGAGGTCTTTGTCAGAAATACTTGCTATAAAGATTGTTTCCCAATTGTTTCCCTTCTAATCTTAGTTACATTAGTTTTGTTTGTGCAAAATCTTTTAAATTTAATATAATCAAAATTATCTTTTTATTTTTAACATTTGTAATGCTCTCTATCTCTTGTTTGGTCATGAACCTGTAACTCACTTAACTTCTCCTGTAAGAATTTGGATGCTATACCATTTAGTGCATGTATGTTTAGTATTGCTATTACTTCATTGCCTATGGTACCTTTTAGTAAGATTAAGTTTCCTTTCTTATCTCTTTTAATTAGGTCTATTTTTGCTTTTTCTTTGTCTGAGATCAGGATTACTATCCCTGCATTTTTAACTTCAGTTGAAGCATAAGGAATTCTGCTCCAACCCCTTACCTTTACTCTAAGTGTGTCTCTCTGCTTCAAGTGTGTTTCTTGTAAACAGGTTGTAAGATTATGGTTTTTGCTGCCCTCTGCTATCCCCTTCCATTTTTATGACAGAGTTCTTCCTAGTCCCATTGACAGTTATGATTACCAACTCTGTATTTCCCTCCAAACTATTTTTCCTCCAGTCTGTTTTCTCTCTCCTTTTACCCTTTCCCTCCTCAACCATGTTTTGCTTCTGTCTACTGACTCTCCCAGTCTTCCCTCTCTTCTGTCACTCCCTCCACCTTTTACTTAATCTTCTCCCCTCCTACTTTCCTGTTGGGTAAGATCGATTTCTATATTCAACTAATTGTGAATATTATTCTGTCTTTGAGCCAATACTGATAAGAGTAAGGTTCAAGTGATGCACATTGCCCACACTTCTATCTCTCCCTTCCTTCCACATGGGGAGTACTCTTCTTTCTCATGCCTTAATTATTTTTTATGCCATTCCCTCAAATTCATCTTATATTCATACCTTCTGTCTATGTATATTCCTTCTAGCTGTACTATTAGTCATACAATTTTTAAGAATTAAAAGTATCATCTTCCCATGATAAACAAGTTCAGTGCCATTGAATACCTTATGTTACCTTTTCCCTTTTTACCTGTTTATAATTCTCTTGGGTCTTGATATTGGAGGTAAATTTTTCTTTTTTGGTTCTGGTTTTTCTCCTTATAAAAGCTTGAAATCCTATTTCATTGAATGACTATTTTTCCCTTGAAGTATTTTACTTATATTCATAAAATAGGTAATTCTTGGTTGTGGTCTTAGCTCCTTTGCCTTCTGGGATATCATGTTTCATGAGCGCTGATACTTTAATGCTGCAGTAGCTGAGTCTTGTGTCACCCTGATCATGACTTTCCAATATTTGAATTGTTTCTTGCTATCCACCTGCAGTATTTTTTCCTGTTTTCCTGTAATTTTTCTGTAATCTGACTAGGATGTTCCTTAGAGTTTTATTTTGGGATCTCTTTCCCTAGGTGATTGGTGGACCCTTTCAATGTCTATTTTGTCCTCTGGTTCCAAGATATCAAGGCAATTTTACTTGATATTTTCCTGAAAGATTCTGTCCACATCCTCCTTTTGATTATGATGTTCAGGTAGTCCAATGATAATGATATTGTCTCTCCTGTATCTGTTTTCCAGGTCAGTTGTTTTCCACTGAGGCATTTGACATTTTCCTTTATTTTTTCATTCTTCTTAACTTGATTGATTCTTTTTTTTTGGAGGGCAATTAGGGTTAAGTGACTTGCCCAAAGTCACATGGCTAGTAATTATGTCAAGTGTTTGAGGCAAGATCTGAACTCAGGTCCTCCCGACTTCAGGGCCGACTCTCTATTCACTGGGCCACCTAGCCACCCCAACTTGATTGATTCTTACTGTCTCATAGTCATTAGCTTCCACTTGCTCAATTCTAACTTTTAAGAAGTTGTTTTCCACAGTCAGCTTTTGAATTTCCTTCTCAATTTGTTCAGTTGTACTTTCTAAGGAATTGTTTTCTTCAGTGGATTTTTTGTATCTCCTTTTCCTTTTAGCCAATTCTACTTTTCAAGCAGTTGTTTTCTTTTTCCAAGCTGCTGAATGACTTTCCTCTTGCATCACTCTCATTTGTTTTGAGAATTTTTCTTCTACCTCTCTTATTTGATTTTTAAGCTCTTTTTTGAGCTCTTCCATGAATTCTTTCTGGGATTGAGACCACTTCCATTTTTCTTTAGGGTTTTGTCCAGAGGTGTTTTGACATTGTTCTCTTCTGAGTTTGTATCTTGATTTTCCCTGTCACCATAATAACTTTCTATGGTCAGATTCTTTTGTTGTTGTTGTTGTTTTTGCTCAATTTTTTGGCCTTTTTCCCTTTTTTAAAGTTTGAGCTTTGCTTCCAGGGTAGAAGGGGCACTATCTCAGGCTTCTTGTGCCGGGGACTGCAGGCACTGGCTGTTTACCTACTGCTAAACTGATGTCATCCTGAGGTCCACAGATGTCTGGTGCTGTGCTGAAAGGTGGATTGGGAAGGGGGTGCTGCTGGAGGCTGTAGGGATCTAGCAGCTTATTATGTGCTGAGCCAGGGTCCTAGTGTTGGTGTCTGGCATGTGCTGAGGCTGGTGTTACTTAATTTCCCTGGGGCTAAACTGAAGTATGTGGCAGGGGCCTGGTGCTGGTGATTGCCTATTTGCTTAAGTATCTATAGGGTTGGCATCTGTAGTGCTGAGGTAATATTCATAGTGCCAATGGTCACTACAAATACACCTTCATGGTGCTCAATCACAAAATATAACAAACTCTCCATATAGAAGACAGAAGTAAAACATTTATTCAGATACCAGAAAACCAAATCCCAACACCAGGAAACCAAATCCATCATAATACCATAGCAGTTAATGCACCACAGTGTAGCAGAGAGCCACATCATCCTTTAGCCTTCCCACAAACCAACACAAGACCAATATTTACTCACAAGTCTATCTGTCTCCCTTGGAGGCATCCTCTCCTCCTACTGTGTCTAGCTGTTCTGATTCCCAGTTTCCTGTGGGTTCTGCTCTACTCTTCAGCAAACTCCTCTCACCACAGGCTCCATGTGATTACATTTGGCCTGTTAGGGGGTAGAGTATTTTTCAAAGCAAGGAAGGTCTTCAAATTCCTTTAGGCTTATTAAGGGGCAGGGAAGATCTTCAAACTCCCATTACCATTACAGCATCTACTTGTTTGCCTGGGACTATGTTGAAGCAGATGGAGGTCTGGCCACTAGAGACTGTCTGTTTGCCCAGAGCTACGCTTAAGTAATGCATACATAATGTGTGTACACACATATGTGTATGTATATATGTATATGTGACATGTATGTAGATTTGAACAATACCTATATATTTCATATATAATATATGTAGACTGTTGAGCTGTTAAAGCTTAGCATTTGCACTAAGACTTTGGGGATATCCTGGATAATAAAAATTTTCCATTTAATCTTGAGAGAGCCACTCTATCACTTGCTTAGTTATGAACTCTTCTTATGCATAGATCCACAGGGCAATTTATTTCTTGCCTCTCTAATTTGTTTATCATATGGCCTTTTAATATCTAACTCTTGTATCCATTTGGAGATTTTCTTGGTGCACTACAGAGATGTTAAACATGGATTGTGAGCTGCATGTGACCTATAACATTCCAGAGTCTGGTCTGAACGAGATTAAAATGTAATTGGATAATATTTTTAAAATAAATAAAAATATGAAAAAACACAATATTAACAGGTAATTTTCAAAGTTAATATGTGCTCTCAGGAATCCTTATTACAGTTTAATGGCCTTCATTTCTATTTAAGTCTGACACCACTGTTTATGCTATAAGATATTGATCCCAGGCTTGGGGACCCTCGATCTCCAGGACACATGAGGCCTTCTAGGTCCTTATTGCAGCCTTTTGACTGAGTCCAAGTTTTACAGAACAAATAATTTTATTAAGGGGATTTGTTCTGTGAAGTTTGGATTCAATCAAAGGGATACACTTGAAGCCCTAGAGAACCACATGTGGCCTTGAGGCTACTGGTATCCCATCCCAGGCTCTAGACTTAATTTCAACCAGAATGTTGTCCACATTTCCCAACAATTTTTTTTCTCAAGTAGTGAATCCTTCCCTCACTGACTGGGGTCTTCGGGTTTATCAGATACTCTGCTACTGTGTTTATTTTTCTTCTGTATGTGGTTTATCTAACCTTTTTTACTCATTGACCTCTTTCTTTAAAAAAAAACAGTACTAAATAATTTTAAAAGATTACTTTCTTGACTTCATTTTGATATCTGTTATGGATAGATTCGCTTCTTTTCCATTCCTTTTTTTCATTATTACTCTTGAAATTCTTTTTCCTCCATGTGAATTTCATTATTATTTTTTTCTAGCACCATAAAATATTATTTGGGGAATTTTCTTAGTGTAGTGTTGAATAAGTAAATTAATTTAGATATTATTAGTGATTTTATTATATTGGCTCAAACTAACAATGAAAAATTAAATTTTCTTCAATATTTAGGTCTGTATTTCTGAAAAAAAAGTGTTTTCTAGTTAGATTGATATAGTGTTTGGGTAAATCTTGGAAGTTATCCTACCAAGTATTTTATAGCTTCTGTAGTTATTTTGAAGGAAATTCTCTTTTTAATACTTTCTGCTAGTTTCTGTTAATTTTATTTAATAATGCTGGTGACATATAGATTTTGCTTATATCCCACAATTTTGCTTTTGCTTATTTTAGATTTATGTCATCTATAAGTTTGATTCACATGTATCTATGCCTTTATCCAAGACATTTGCAAAAGGATATTTATGGTGTAAAAAAAATCAAATTCACATGAGGAACAAATGGTTAAGAATCTCAAGTAATAAAAAAAGAAGAGGAAGAGGATTTACAAATATCAGATATCAAACTCTACTTCCTTTTTTTTTTTTTTTGCCTTTTGGAGGGCAATTGGAGTTAAGTACCTGGCCCAAGGTTACACAGCTAGTTTTTTTTGTGTGGGTGTTAAGTGTCGGAGGCTGGATTTGAACTCAGGTCCTCCTAATTCCAGGGCTGGTGCTCTATTCACTGCTCCACCTAGCCGCCCCCAAACTCGACTTCCAAACAGTAAATATTTCAAATTATTTGGTACTGATTATAAAAGGAGAGGTCAATGAATGAAGTAAATTAGACATATCTCATACAGAAGAAATCAAACACAATAGAACAATGTTTGATAAACTCAAAGATTTGTTAGTGAGGGAAGGACTTACTATTTGACCCAAAGAAAAATTTGTTGCGAAATGACTAATAACTAGAGAAATTCAAATTAAAACAATTTTAAGGTGCTAGCTCTTACTTATTATATTGGCAAAATGACACAAGAGAAAAATGACAGATATTAGAGGGGCTATGGAAAAACAGGTACTCTAGTGCACTTTTGATAGGGTTGTAACGTGGTCCAAATATTCTGGAAAACAATTTGGAAGTAGCTGAGAAAGTTACCAAACTTTGTTTACCCTTTGACCCCACTTTACCACTACCAGGCCTATTGCCAGAGAAATTGAAGAAAGGGGATAAGCCTCTCTATATATACAAAAACATATTTATGACATTTTTTTTTTCACGGTAACTAAAAATTGGAAACCAAGGGAGAGTCTCCTTCTTAGAAAGAGGCTAAACAAATTGGGGGTATATGAATACAATGGAATGTTATTGTTCTAGAAGAAATGATGAAATGGACAGTTTCAGAGAAAATTGGGAAGACCTCTATTAACAAATGCAAAGAAAAGTGAGCCAAACTAGGAGAGTAATTTACACAACAATAATACAATATATAGAAAAATAACTTTGAAAGACTTGAGAATTCTGATCAATGCAACAATACACCACAATTTCAAAAGAACAAAAATTAAACATGACACTCACCTCTTGACACGTATGTTATGGGCATAAAATACAGGAAGAGGCATGCATTACAACATGGTAATGTAGAAAGTTGTTTTGCTGGGAAAATATATATGAACACACTTATGTGTATGTGTGTGTGTATATATACTATATATATATATATATATGCTATATATATATATATAATGTAAATGTGGGTTTATATGTGTGTTTCTCCCAAGAAGTCCTCAAAATGTTCCTCATGTGTGTGTTTATGTATCTATTTGGGTGTGTGTCCCATATAACATATGTGTGTGATGGGACATCTTTGGGACATTCTGCATAATCAAACATTTCCATTCTGTGTTGTTTTCTCCAGAGGTCTATCATATCTAATTTTTTAAAATTCTACTTATATCCTTGACTTCTTTCTTATTTATTTTATTATTAGATTTATCTAACTCTGAGGAGAAAGTTGAAGTCCCTCACTAGTTTAGTTTTACTGTCTTTTTCTGTCTGTAATTCATTTAAATTTTCCTTCAGGAATTTGGATGCTATACACTTGGCGAATATATGTTTAGTATTGTTATTACTTCATTGTCTGTGGTTCCTTTTTACAAATATGCAGTTTCCCTGCTTGTCCTTTTAAATTAGGTCACTTTTTTGCTTTGCTTGAGATCATAATTGCTACCTCTACCCTTTTTTATTTCAACTGAAGCATAATCATTTCTGTTCCAGCCCCTTATTTTAGCTCTGTGTATCTCTCTGTTTCAAGTATGTTCTTATGAACAACATATTATTGGATTCTGGTTTTTAATCCTTCTACTATTTGCTTCCATTTTTTGAGTGAGTTCATTCAATTCCCATTCACAGTTATGGTTACTAACTGTGCATTTACTTCCATCCAATTTTGTTCTTTTTCTCTCTTTTTGTCTCATTCCTCCTCTGAAGTCTATTTTGCTTCTGAACTCTGCCTTCTTTTCTCTGCCTTCCTTTTTATCTTTCCCTTCTCTTTCCCTTGATTTCTTCCCTTCCTACTTCCCTGTTTGGTAAGATAGATTTCTAAGACATATACACACATATATTATATATTACATATATATTGTATATTAATGTGTATGTATATACTTTAAACATAGATGTGAATAGGGTTCAAGCCTTGCTTATTACCCCCACACATACACACATCCCCCCATTTATATAGATCTTCTTTGAATACTTCTTTTATGTGAGATAATTTTCCCTATTCTTTCTCTCCCTTCCACCTTCTCTTAGGGTAATCCTCTTTCTCATCTATCCATTTTTTTTCATCATCCCAATATAACCAACTCACTCCCACACCCTCTTCCTATGTAGAATCCTTCTAACCACCCTAATAATGAAAAAGTTCTTAGAAATTACCAGTATCATCATCCCATATAGAAATGAAAACAGTTTAACCTTATTGAGTCTCTTATGAATTATCTTTCATATTTGCCATTTTATAATTCTCTTCAATCTTGTATTTGAAAGTCTGCCTTTCTATTAAATTCTGGTACTTTCTTCAGGAATGCTTGAAAGTTCTCTATTTCATTAAATATCTATTTTTATTTGTGTATTTATAATATGCAAAATGACCTAGTCACTCTGTTCTTAAAACAATATTGTTGTTACTGTATACAATGTGCTCTTGGTTCTGATAACTTCACTCTTCATCATTTCATGCAAGTCTTTCCATGCTTTTCTAAGATCAAAGAGCTCATCATTTCTTATGACACAGTAATATTCCATCGCAACCATATGCCACAAAATTCAATTTTTTGAATTTGTTTTATTGTTTCTTCATGTCTTATGGAGTCACTAACTTCCACTTGTCCAATTCAAATTTTTATAGAATTATTTTCTTCAATGAGCTTTTGTACTTCTTTTTCCATTTGTCCAATTCTTTTTTTTTTTGAGAAGTTATTTTCATTAGTGAAGTTTTGTACCCCTTTCACCATTGGTCTAATTCTGCTTTTTAAGGTCTAATTTTCTTCAATAATTTTTGTTCCTTTTTACCAAGCTGTTGTCTTTTTATAATTTTCTTGACTCACTGTCATTCTTTTCCTCAATTTTTATTCTACAACTTTTATTTGATTTTAAAAATAATTTTTAAATGTCTCCCAGGATTTCTTGTTAGGTTTGTGTCCATTTCACATTTTTCTTTGATGCTTTGCTTGTACCTCACTTGACATTGCTGTCTTTTTCTGAGTTTGTGTCTTTATCTTCTCTGTCACCCAAATAGATTTTTATGGTCTTGTTATTTTGTTGTTTGCTATTTTTTCACCCTATTTCTTGTTGGGCACTGTTTCCCGTTGGAGGTGGGGGTGGGGAGGAGATGGGACACTGCCTCAAGCTCCAGGATTTTTTGCACTGCTGTTTTCAGAGCTTTCTGGGATGTTTCAAAATTTTTGGTGCTTCTGTGGTGGTGTGATCTGGGGTGAGGTGTGGTCTTTGCTCTCCTTGTCTTTACTCTGTTCTTTACCCAAGAAGGTCCTCTACTCCCTTGGGATTGCAATTGATTCTGTTCTTCAGGACACCTGTTCCCTTGGAACTGGAAACAATACTGTTCTTCAGGATTCCTGATTACCTGGAATGAAAAGTGATACTACCCTTCAGCACTCTTGAACAAAAGTGCTCATTTCCACCTTTTGGACTATGACCCAAAAGTGGGTATAGGCAACAGAGCTGCCAAACAGTGTCTGGTCCTGTGTCCAGTGCTAGCATGGGGATCCCCTATGATCCCTTTTTAATCAGTTGCCAGGTTCCCTTATCATCATTGGTTTGAGATGTCCCAAAACTACTTTTTGCTTTTGTCAAACTCACCTTGTCCTATCATTGGTGTTTCATCCACTTGGACTTTGGGTCAGCCTCCACCACTGTGTCACAGATCAGCTCTTGTTCTGACCTCCTAAGTGTCTTTAGCTGGAAGAATTTCTCACTTTAATCTTCTGTTACCTCTGCCATTCCAGATTTCAATTTGAGAAATTCTTTTAAAGTTGTTTGGAGGGGGATGTTGGGAAAGCTCAGTTGATTTTTTTTTCTCTACAACTCCATCATGGCTCTACCTCCAGAAATCTAAATGTATATATTTAAAACATAATTGAATATATATTAAAAGAAAGATGACCTTAAAATAAAAATCCTGTCAAATCTGTAGTTAGAAACCCTAAGTTTGAATACAACTTCACACATTTCCTAGTAGTATGACTGAGGACAAGTTACCTCTAATGTCCCTGAATCTGTTTCCTCATCTATAAAATGGGGATACTAACCTTTATATGAAGAAAAGGCTTTGCAAACTTTAAAGTGACATAGGAATGCATTATTGCTATTAATTAACTTCCATTAGGCCATAATGGCAGTTAGGTAGAGCAGTGGATAGAGCACTGGGCCTAGAATCAGGAACTCCTAGAGTCTAGATGCAACCTCAGACATTTACTAGTTATATTACCCTGAGCAAGTTACCTTACTCTCTTTGTTTCAGTTACTCGTGTTTACAATGAGCTGGAGAAGGAAACAACAAACCACCCTTTGCCAAAACTCTAAATGGTGTCACAAAAGTTGGACGTGACTTAAACAATGGAACAACAGTAGGTCATTGAGCTAAAAAAAAAACTTCAATATAAGTTCAACATTTTTTTTTGTTTTTTTTGGAGGGGGGAAAGTAGGGCAATTGGGGTCAAGTGACTTGCCCAAGGTCACATGGCTAGTAAGTATTAAGTGTTTGAGGCTGGATTTGAACTCAGGTCCTCCTGACTTCAGGGCCAGTGCTCTATTCACTGCACCACCTAGCCACCCCTTAAATTCAACATTCATCAAGCACTTACAATAAATATGGTAGTATTGATTAATCTTATTTTAATTTAGAAAAGAATGTCACCTTTATAAGCAACAGTTTAGCATACTTTTCCAAGTTTTCATTTGTCACCAAAACCATGATATAGTGTCTCAATATTTAAAAATTTATAATGTGGGTCACAATGAGTAAGCTCACTTGTTAGAGAAAGAAGGTACACGATTTTCAACCTAAAGATATATCTGAATCTTTTCTTTTATCTACCTATAAAATAAAATATATAAAATAAAGAAGAGTTTGTATTTAAAAAAAACTGATAAAGGAGGAAGAGAGGAAAAAGAGGGAGGGAGAATTAAAAAATCAGTGTATCCTATCAAACTCATTGGTGATATGGCCAAAATGGCCTTGCTTAATGAAAAAAAAAATTAAATGTGTGAAGAAATCCCAGAAGGTAAGCCTATTCAATATCGGACAAATGATTCAACTGAATTCCTAGTGGAATCTAACAGCTTTTTGGCAGTCTCTCTTCCCTGTCTTAGAGTCATTCCTAATTCTATGCTGTCATTGTGAATCATGTTGGACAAAACTCAGGCTATGGCACTAGGCACTTGAAATGAATGACCACATCAAGGTAAGAACAGCCAAGAAATTGGAGGAGTTGAGCTCAATGTTTTTTGAACCAAAGATTATGAGTTCTACTCTTATGCCAAATACATTAAGCTAACTGGTCACCATGGTGTCAGTGTATTTAAGTGTTCATGGATTATTCTCTAATGACATCGCTCCTACGTTTATGATCCCTCTGCATGAAAAATGTCACTTAGTTTGGCTTTCTTTTAGATTGGCATTTTTATCTGATATTCAGATGTTCTATCCATGACATTCATACTCAGTCCTTCAATTTCAAATTCTCTTTCAAGGTCTCATCCAAGGTGTGATTTTTAAGGAAAGTATATGAGAAACACTAACTTCTATTAATATATTAGATAAAATAACATTACAATAACTAACTTTTTTTTCATAAGTCTGAGAGGTAGCCATAGTTTTGTGAATAGAGAGTGGACCTGGAACTAAGAAGATATGGTTCTAGTCCTATCCTATACATGCTAATTGTAAGACCTTGGGAAACTCACTTAACCTCCCAGATGTGCAGGCAGATCTCTAAAACTGTAAGGTAAAAGTGTCAGCCTGCATTGTCAGAAAGTTTTCTCATCTAGGAATCCCTTATTTTGGTAATATCATAAGTCTAATTCCCATGACCAAAAAGATGATGACCAGATATTTTTTCTAGTATCTACTAACTTTTAGAAATTGCCCCAAAGAATTGTATACCAGAGTTAAAGCAATTATAGCGACACAAGAAAACAAAAAGTCTGACAAAGTAATAGCATTAGGAATTAACATTTGAAAGTTTTACACCTTAAGACACTCACTGAACACTACTCTCCCACCAGCTTCCATGCTAAGAAGGATGCTCAGAAGGACACCTAGGGTTAAATGCTTTATATCCCTGCTGCTCCAATATTTGCCCATATATCCTACCTTGTCTTTTTCCTGTTGTCCTGTCACAAGTAATTAACCTTAATTCTACCAGGGTAACAGAGGTGGAGATAATAGAGTTTCCTGATTCTTGAAGAGACCCCCAGGTTAGGTGACTTCAAGTTAGCAGGAACTCTGCCCCAAATCCTCAACTGATTCTCCCCATAATCCTATGAAAAGCAGCATATGCTGATTTAACACAGTTAGAAAAGTAAAGATGAAAGGGAGCTGGGGGAGGTAACCAGAGTGTCTAGCTGCACTAGGACTGGAAAAAAGGGAACTGGAATCCAACTGAGGCCAGTTCTGTAGCCTCATTATCTGCATGGGTCAGAGACTTCAGTTGGTAGGAAGTGAAATCATCACTTTGGAAGAATACTTAGAGATAACTCTGAGGTGCCATATGGGGATGGGGGGCAGGGGTTAAGGATCAAAGGGGAGGACTTAAAATAGTGATTGTTAGGGGAAAAAATCCTAAATAGTGAATGACATTTATTTCATTAACAACAAAAGTAGCAGAAGCAACAACAATAACAGAAAAAAATAGAGAAAAAGGGAAATGATAGTCGAGATCAAACCTGAAACATCTTGCACTAAATTCTGCAACCATTTCTAGAGGTGAATAGATGTATTTTTGTGAGGTTAAATCAAACAATGTGGGGTGCATAAAAGGGAGGTGAGATCTTGAGGATCAAGGGGCAAATGATCTATCCTAATTAAGTCCATGAGCACACGATGAAGGGAAGACAACTTCTGTAGACTTTTAGCAAGGAGAGGTCAAACGAGAATGGAAGCAGTGGCAAAGTGAGGGATAGAAATTTGAAAACAGAGGGGGAGAAATGATCCAATGTGGGAAAGAGTTCCACTGAAGAACTCTAACAGGGTCGGTACTCTGTAATGGCCTTAAAACAGATCTAATTTGTAAGGATTTGGCACACACTGTGGTTTCCTCTGAGAAGTTTGTGCCTCCCCAGACAATATCCTGTGTCAGGAGACTGGAAACCTGAGCTCCTTGGGGCAACCAATTTCCAGAAAGGTGAGAATACATGGAACCAGAAAGGAAATTGCATGGCAAATACAAAAGAGAATCATGATTTGTGACAAAAGACAATTTCTATCATGGGATGCAGGGGAGAAAAAGAATGAAGGGGAAAATTAAAGAAAAACAGAACAGAAGTTAAATAGAAAATAAATAATTATCCAGATCATGAATTGATTACTAAAAGTTAGAAAGAAAAAAGAACAAGGCAAAAAAGTCTTTTTTATTAAATGTGCAAAAAAATTAATAATAGTAGTTGGAGGGAAGGAGAGATGGAAGACTTTAATTAAACCCTTTAAGAGGGGGGATGTTGGGGGAAGGAGTATAAATAAGGGAAGAATTAAATAAGAAAATAAAAGGAAGAAAGACTGATGCCATCAAGGTCATTTAAACATGCTGCTTTTTCAGTACATGGTACCATTAGTGCAAAGGGCAACACACCAAGTCTTAGGACCCAGATCCTTATAGGCAGAGGCCTGTTGGGTTAGTAAAGGTATTAGGAAGGTATTAGGCCTGAGCATGGAGCCTGAGAATCACAATCTGCATAAATGCTATTTGCAATGTGATCATACCAGTGTTCATGATATTGTGGATTTTCCTGGATAATGTTGTCAGATGTTGGCATCTGTTGCACTGGCATGCATCATTAGCTTATATTAGCCTGCCTCTATAATCATCTACATCTGCAATCTGTATTTCCCCAAATTTGTCTGAGCATTCTGGATCCTGGATTTTCTTAATGTTGATAGCCAGATAGATAGATATAGAGAGTATCTATATAGACATATGCATATATGTATGCAGGCTTGCATATATAAACATCTATATACATACAGACCCATATGGGTATGTGTATATCCTATATGAGGAGGCTATCTATCTAGAGAGATCTATATTGATATATATATATACATATGTATATATAAACATATATACCCATATATATGTCTATGTTTATGTATGTATGTGTGTATATATATGTATATACATATATATCCCATATGCAGAGGCTATTGAGAGAGAGACAGACAGAGACAGAGAGAGAGAGAGAGAGAGAGAGAGAGAGAGAGAGAGAGAGAGAGAGAGAGAGAGAGAGAGAGAGCCTCTTTATATGGGATACTTTCTGATTTTGACACTTTGCCACTGTGGCTTGTAAAGCCAAGTACAAGCAGCTTTCCAGAGGAGTGCTGCTGTGAACAGCTTCAAGCTTCTGATTACACAGTATAGTGAATTCTCTATTAATTCAGTAACAAATTAAGGCAAAATATTCACAGAAATCAAAGTACAGCATTCACAATCTTATGGCATAACAACTTATCACTAAAATGGCTACATAGTTTTCACCAAAGTGGTCACATAGTTTTAAGCAAAAGATAACATTCATTTAGTAACACAATCATTTAGTAAGTCCTTAATTCAATAATCCTTAAGGAGGAAAGCCTCCTTTATTGATTGACAAAAAAGAGAGGTCAAAGTTCTCCACCCCTAGGTCACATTGTCTTAATCTCTTCAATCAAAAAGTCCTCTTCTTAATTGGAGAAATCCTCAACTCAATCATCTAAATATAAAAGTCAGAGTTCTCCACCCCTAGCCAATGGTAAGTCATGATTTTCTCAGTTTGCATTAACTACTGAAGGAGAGGTCTTTTCATCTTGACTCAGGCAGACTCTCAGCTTCCATGGTTCCTCTTCCATGGTTCCAGCTCCTGCCAAAGTCTATCCAATTGCCAACTGGGTTCAAAGACAGACAGCTCCCAGTTCTTCATCCAGCTTCTTGTGCAGTTCCTGTTCCATATTGAATCTCACAGTGTCTGGTCCACCTCAAGTCCTTCATAGTTTCTGTTCCTGGGAAGACAAAGCTTAACAAAGCCACAATAACATCCATGAACATTGCTGGCATCCTCATCAATACACTTTCTGCCTGTGAAATCAACATAGAACCAACAACAAGGTTTGAGGAATCCACACAAATCATCAGTATAGTCCCATAACCTTTGAAATTGTCAGCAAGACCCTCCTCTAGGATTTCTGTCAAGGAACCAGCAGCAAGGTCCCAGGCCTTCTGTAACAACAGCACCATCCTCTATCAGCAGAAGAATCTGACAAAGTAACATCAAAACAGACAAAGTACTGGCACCACAGCCATGCCTCCTCCCAGATCTCCTCTCTTCTCATTTCTCAGTTCTTTTCAATTCTCAGTTCAGTCCTCAGTTCTCATTTCTCTTCTTAGTTCCTCTCAGTTCTCAGTTCAGGTCTCAGTTCACTCTCTCCAGCAGTAGCAGCCTAGTCTCCAGATACTTTCTCCCAGCAGTTCTTGCCTCTCTCAGCTTAGACTTTTTCTTATATATGGTATTAGCTCCTCCCTGTTCTGCCCCTTCCTGTTATGTCCCACTGTGGAATTCATAAGTTCTGGGTCTTAATACTTGACCCAGTATTGACAATCATGAACTTGGAACAAGGTGTTAAGTACCTGTTTGAATGAAAATACAAGGGGCAGGGAAGATCTTCAAATTCCTATTACCTTGGCTTTAGATGGTATAGTCAATATTATCGATGTAATTCTACACATCTGCACTCTCAGGAGATTGAGACTTTTTCAGACCTCTGCTCCTCAGACTATAGCAGGAAGAAAGAAAGAGTTCAGGTAGCCCTGGGGAAGGATGGTAAATGTATACCAAAGTCTTTGTCAAGGGAAAGTACACTGCTCTGGTAATCAGGAATAGAGAAAAAGGTAATTTTTAAAATTAAAATTTATGTTTATTTTTAGTTTACATCATTCATTCCACCAGATTTGAGTTACAAATTTTCTCCCTATCTTTCCCCTAACCACCACTCCAAAACAGTGATCTCACTGTATACTCCCTTCCCCAATCTGCTCTCTCCTATGTTCTCCCCCATCCCTTCTCTGATTTTTCAGTAGGGCAAGATGGATCTCTATACCCCAATGCCTGTATATCTTACTTCCCAGTTGCATGTAATAAAAAATTATATATATATATATATAAACATTTGATTTTAAGACTTTGAATTCTATATTCTTTCCCTTCCTCCTTCATCACCCACACTTACTGGGAAGATAAGCAATTCAATATAGGCTATACATGTGTAACCATGAAAAACATTTCCATAGTGGATACATTGTGAAAGATTGACTATATTTCCCTCCATCCTATACCACCCCCAACTTGTTCTATTCTCTACTTCGACCCTGTCCCTTTTCAAAAGTGTTTGCTTCCAACTTCCCTCCCCCCTAACCTGTCCTTCCCTCCATTATCCCCCCTCTCATCCCCTTCCCCCCTACTCTCCTGTAGGGTGAGATACCCTGTTTATTCTATATGTCGTTCCCTCCCTAAGCCAAATTCAATGAGAATAAGGTTGACCATTCCGTTTTGCCTTCCTGTTCTTCCCCTCCATTGCAACAGCTTTCCCTTGCCTCTTCTATATGGGATAATTTACCCCATTCTGTGTCTTCCCATCTCCTTTCTTTATATTCCTCTCTTACCTCTCAATTTCACTTTTTAAGTATCATCCTTTCCTATTCAACTGGTCCTGTGTCCTCTGTCTGTGTATACCTGTACACATATATACACACACTCACATATGTATTCATATGCCCATAAGCCCTCCTATATATATATATGTATACATATATGTATAAATAAATACATTTATATTCCCTTCAACTATTCTAATACTAAGAAAAGTTTCATAAATTACAATTATAATTTTTCCATGTAGGAATGTAAATGGCTCAACTTTGATAAGTTCCTTATGATTTTTTTTCCCTGTTTACCTTCTCATGCTTCTAGTATCTGAATGTCAAATATTCAACTCTGGTTTTCTCATCAAGAATGCTTGAAAGTCCTCTATTCCATTGAATGACCATATTTTCCCCTGAAACATGATTCAGTTTTGCTGGGTAGGTGATTCTTGGTTTTAATCCAGCTCTTTTGACCTCCAGAATGTCATATTCCAAGCCCTTCAGTCCCTCAGTGTAGAAGCTGCCAGGTTCTGTGTTATCCTGATTGTGTTTCCACAATATTAAAATTGTTTCTTCTTGGCTGCTTGTAATATTTTTTCCTTGATCTGGAAATTCTGGAACCTGCCTATAATATTCCTCAGAATTTTCTTTTGGCGATCTCTTTCAAGAGGTGATCAGTGGATTCTTTCAACCTCTATTTTGCCTTCTGGTTCTAAAATATCAGGGAAATTTTCCTTGAGAATTTCTTGAAGGATGATTTCAAGGTTCTTTTTTGGATCATGGCTTTCAAGTAGTTCAATAATTTTTAAATTATCTCTCCTGGATATATTTTCCAGGTCAATGGTTTTTCCAGTGAGGTATTTCACATTGCCTTCTATTTTTTCATTTGTTTGGATCTGTTTAATAGTGTCTTGATTTTTCATAATGTCACTAGCTTCCATTTGCTCCAATCTAATTCTGAAGCAATCATTCTCTTCAATGAGCTTTTGAGATTCTTTTTCCATCTGGCAAATTCAGCTTTTTAAGGTATTCTTCTCCTCATTGGCTTTTTGGGCCTCTTTTGCCATTTTAGTTAGTTTATTGTATAAGGTGTTATTTTCTTCAGTCATGTTGTTGAGTTTCTTTTCCTGATTTTCTTTCATCATTCTCATTTCTCTTCCTAATTTTTCCTCCACTTATCTTATTTGGCTTTCAAAATCTTTCTTAAGGTCCTCTATGGCCTGTAACCAGTTCATATTTTTCTTGGAAGCTTTTGGTGCAGGAGTTCTGACTTTGTTGTCTTCCTCTTGTTCCATGTAGATCCTTTTTGTCCACAAAATGGGAGTGTAAAGTCTGATTGCTGTGCTTGCTTTGCTTCCTTTGTTTGCTCATGATGCCACTCAATTTTACTTGACTTTTTGCCACAGTAGAACTCTGTTTCCAGAGAGGAGAGCTTTGTCTCAAATGGCTGGGGTTTTCACAGCTACTGGAGCTATTAGTTTGCTGCCCTCTCTGAAGCCTCCATGGGCTCTGGAACCTGGAACCCGCCCCAGGACCTCCATCTTAGACAACAATCCAGATCCAAGCAGGTTAAAGCAAGTGTGAATACCTCTCAGACTGGTTGCTTGGGCCCCCTACAATCTGCAGGCTAGGAGTTCTGATGCAACCATATAGTGATGGCTGCACAGCTGTTATGTGTCACCTGCTTCTCCCTCTGGGGGCAGAGGCCAGACCACACTCCCAGACTCCCTGTTCCCAAAGTCCACTGACCTCTCATTTTGTCTTTGGCATTTATGAGTTGATAATTCTGGAAACCATCACAGCTGGTGGTGATCCACTCTTTTGAAGTCCCTCCAGCTGTGGCTGGTCGGGCCACCCTGGGGCTAAAACCATAGACTTTCAGGGCTAAGCTCTGCTCCCAGCATGCTGCAATGGACCCTTCCTGCCAGTCTGCCAGACTGTCTTCAGTAGGAGGTTTGTTTCTCTCTGTCACTTGGTGGGTTCTGTAGCTCTAAAATTTGTTTAGATTCATTGTTTATAGGTATTTGAGGTGGCTATGGGGGGAGTGCCGGAATTTTTGTGCTTCTACACTGCCATCTTGGCTCCCAAAGAAGGTAAATTTCACTAGTTGGTATGTCAGTGGCTGCGTAGGAATGAGGTAGTTGAAGTCAAATTAGTAAAGTCGTTTAGGTGAAGCTTTACCCAGAAGATCTGTGGCCTCTTTCATTTCTTGATCCTTTTACCTCCTGTACCAAACACAAGATCCTTTGATTAGCTTTTAAATTTCTTCAGGACCTCTCTCTGTTCTACACCTCTTTATACTTTAAAATACAGTGGCTTTGTTTTTCTTTGCACGTTTCATTCTGTGTCCCAGCTCTTAAGGGTTTTTCAGTGGTAATTATCTATGCCTTGAACTCTTTTCCTATCTTTGCCTCCTGGCTTCCCCAAATTTCCTTAAAGTTTTGGTTAAGCTTACTTCTTGAAGAAGTCTTTTTTAGACTTCCTTAATCTTTTTTTTTTTTTGAGACAATTCAGGTTAAGTGACTTGACCAGATTTATACAACTAATAAGTGAGGCTGTACGTGAACTCAGGTCCTCCTGACTCCAGGGCTGGTTGCTTTACCCACTGCACCACCTATCTACAGACTTCTTAATGAAAGAAGCATTTATTAAGAACTTACTATGAGTAAAACACTGCATTCATTTATAATCTTAATGCCTTCCCTATGATATTACACTTACTATATCCTGCATATATCTTGTTTGTAAGTAGTTGTTTGGAGGTTGTCTTCTCCATTAGACTGAGCTCCCTCAGAATAGGCACTATTTTTGTCTTTCTTTGTATCTCCAGAGCTTAGCACAGTACCAGTCTGACTCTTTGTGAACCAATTTGGGGTCTTCTTGGCAAAGATACAAGTTCACCATTTCTTTCTCCAGCTCATTTTATAGATGAGTAAAGTAAGGCAAACAAGATTAAGTGACCTGCCCAGAGTCACACAGCTAGCAAATGTCTGAGGCCTGATTTGACCTCAGGAAGATGAGTCTTCCTGACTCCAGGTCCAGCACAATAACCACTCTACATCCTAGCTGCCCTAGGCACACAATAGCCACTCTACAT
>NW_027186304.1:87258523-87266059 GCF_028583685.1 Petaurus breviceps papuanus
CCACTCTACATCCTAGCTGCCCTAGGCACACAATAGCCACTCTACATCCTAGCTGCCCTAGACATACAATAGCAATTTAATAAATGCTTGTTGACTGATTATGGAATGACTGTGTGCCTGCAGCCTAGCAAAATGAAGTTGTACTGGACACATCTCTTAAAGGTAGGAACAACATCTGCTGAGCCATAGTATAATTGGAACTGACCTTAAATGACCTTAAGGGATACAAATGCGTACTTATGTTCTGCTGCAGTTTAGTCATTGGAGATATATAAACATACCCTCACATTTTCCATAATTCTTCTCATTATTATTTCAGTAAAGGAGTTGCACTTACTTCTCACTTTTTTAAGAGACCTAGGACTGAAGGCCTTCCTTGGCCAAGACACATTAAGAGCAGTGCCCTGACTGCCTGTTCTTAATACAGAACATCTACCATTTTTCCCATCCATAAAACTCGGCAGGAGAGCTCTTAAAAACTAAATTAAATGGGCACAGGTACAGTACTTCCCCATGAAGTGCCTCTTTGTTTCATTTCCCCTTTTCTAAAATTTACTAGAAGCCTATGAGGCTCACTTTTCATACGACGCAGAAGCAACATTCACTGCACAGGAGTTGAAGTTCTGCTATTGTTCAAGGACAGGCCAAGTCCTCTTATAGTTCGTATCTACCTGCCTATCCACCCACCGATATTTCTAGGTGAGGACTCTGGTGGTGTTGTAGGGAATTGCTACTTTGAAAGGAAACATTTACATGATATCCACCATGGCAGTCCCATGGGTTAGCTGTTGTTGTTATTGTTCAGTATTCAACTATTTGTGACCTTGTGGACTGTAACCTACAATTATTGTCCACAGGGTTTTCTTGGCAAAGATACTGGAATGGTTTGCAATTTCCTTCTCCAGTAGATTAAGATGAACAGAGGTTAGATAACTTGCCCAGTGCCATACAGCTAACTAGTAAGTGTCTAAAGCTGAATTTGAACTCAGGTCTTCCTGACTCTACAGCCAGCATTCCATCCACCAAGCCACCTGTAGTGTAGGACAAAGAAGAAATATCAGGAGTATCAATGAAACCTATTGTTGGAAAACCTTAAGATTTTGAAGATACCTTTTTTCAATTAATTATCCCTAAAACATTAAAAGATACCATCACTTAAAAACATTAAAAGATACCATCACCATCACATTTTAAAAAGGCCCAGCATAAAAACAAAAAAAGAAACAGGGAAGGTATATCAGAACAGGGGGTAGAATGTATGAGCACTTTCTCTAGAGGGTATCTTAAAGTTTTAAAATATACTTGAGACAATTTCCAAGTTGATTTTGAAATGGAAACACTTATTTCTCTCTCCTTCAGTGCTGTTTGCTTTTATTTACACAAAAGCTCTTAAATCTAAGGCTGAAGGCACCTCAGAGATCATATGGGTGGATCTCTAAAGATGATGTTGGGACAAAACAAAGCGCTCCCAAGGCACTGACCAGTTAACAGAGGAGGAGGTTTACTTTGATTTCAAACAACAAAGATATACAACAAGGATTCAGTGGAACTTAGCTTCTCTACATGCAGGGCCCTCCTCTCCATCTGGAAAATTCATCTGATCAATATGTGATCAGGTTATGGCAACTCATGCAGTCTCAAGTACCTATAAAGTCCCCCCATGAGACTGGGAACTTTTATGTATCTGGTCCAGGACGTTGTGTCAGGGAAGATGGGGCCCGATCAGCCTGTGTTGAGGGTAATAGCTGCGTTAGGGAAGTCCAGGAAACTACATCAGGAAACTGCTGATTCTATTATACTTTATGTCTAAACCCCAGAGAGGTTAATTGACTTACCAAAGACCATATGTGAACAGTTTAATTTAATTTAAATTTTGTTTTTTAAATGTAAGCTGAAAAATAATCATGTGGGCATGACAAAAGAGTATTTTGAATAATGAAAGGAAGAGAAGGCAATATATTGGAGTATAAACTAAATTATTTGCCAATTCAAAAACTTAAATTGGACAAATATAGTTAAGTTTCAGTGGGAACAATAAACATTAATGAACTAGTCTCAGATTTTTACTTACTAGTTGTGTGATTTTGGACCTTTACTCGGCTTTTTAGGACTTGATGTGCTAGATTGCTACATGAGAGAAATTGTCATCTAATTCTATGCCAGGAAAGTGCCACATAAACCCTTTGAGAATGGGCCTGGAAGAAAAATGTGTGTTTTATCTGAGAACCATATTAGGAAATTTAGGGACATTCATCATCAAAACTTGGACAATGAAGTAATAAATTTTTTTCAACCACAGAAACTCTTCTATAAAACGTCTTTTTTTTTCCCCAACCAACATATTTTACTAGTGTCTTCTAAGTTTCCCTTCCATATCTTGTATGTACATAATTGTTTGCGTTTTTTTGGCCACTTAGAATGTAAGCTCCTTGAAGTTAGCAATATGTTAGTCCTTCTTTGCATGCTTAGCACAGATTCTGGTGTATAATAAGTTCTTAATTAATACTTGTTGACTGATGTCCTGACTATTTATTACTTCCCTGGAGTGTCCTCTGTCCATGTGTCTCTCTTCAAAAATGCCTGGGACCAAATTGGAAAGTATCTCACTCAGATATGCAACATTGTTTTCATCATTCTCTCCACCATCCAGTCTCTCTCTGTTCCCTAGTCAGTGCACAATATAGGGATGTTCCTCTCTAACCCAACTTGGATGGGAGTTAGGCTACAGGAGTCTACAACTAATGGACAAATAAGCTTGACTTCTATACGTGGCAAAATTGGTAAATAACTGGAAAAGTAAATAGTGATAGTAAAAAGACAACAAATATAGTTGTGATCTGGAATCCTTGAACAAAGAGAAACATATAATATCCTTTGGTCAGCAACTCACTAATTTAGCATCATGGATGTTGTTTTTGGTTCTGGGATGGCTGACTTTGTAGTCTATTATAACATCTATGTTATATAATAACTAGACTCGTACCTTCTCTTATGACAAAGCCCCTACTTCTAGTGATCAGGATTCTTGTCTTTAGCTCTTGCATCTGAGAAACCAGGTAGGTTCCTACTTAAATACTTCAGTTCTACTGGACTATGTCCCTAGTCACTCAGGGAGTATAAACCTATTCTGAAGCCCAGTCCCCATGGGTGGATCCCTGCTAACTGTAAAACCTCCATTACATTGATTACCCCTCTTCTAGGGGTTCACCTTATTGACTACTCCTAGTCCTTCCTGACACCATTTGCCCATCTAATTGGATCTATTGCAATAATCAGATACTAGGCTTTCTGACAATTGCATGTACAACTCCTATCAGTATGCCTGGTTCTGCTATCTTATTTGACTTAATTATCCCCAATCTGACCTATCCCCTCTATATGACAGGCATTAATTCGAACTTGTGTGTCACTTGAGCTGTTCTGTCTATTAGTCTGGATCCCTTCTTTGTTCCTTAAAACATAAAGTACTAGGGTAACAATAATAATAGTTATGAGTATAACATAGCATCTAAAATATGTGTTTGTATGTGTGTTCACATGTGTATTTGTGTGCACTGTATATGTGTGCATGTGTGTTTACATGTGTATTTGTGTGCACATGTGCATTGTATATGTGTACATGTGTGTTTGTGTGTGTTTAAGCATTTAAAGTTCCAAACTTCACTGACATTACTGTATTAATACCAACTCCTGATGCTTACAGCAGCTTATAGTTTACAAAACACTTTATCTATGTTCCCTTATTTGAGCTAAGGAATTATCACTCTCTCTTTTACATATGAGGTTCCAATGTAATAAGTGCCAGAAGCAGTAACCAAACCACAGTCTTTATGATTTTGAGTGCAGTACTTTAGTCACTATGCCATGCTGCCTATCCATATAGATTGTAGCATATTAGGATAAGATAGGATGCAAAGCAATATAATGATATCTAAGAGCTGGAAAGAAATCACAGGGATCATAGGATTTGAAACCTATAAATTACCTTGCCAGTTGAGTAAACTTAGGCAAAGAAAAGGGAAATGAGTTGTAAGAGATTAATTATGTAACTATTTGTGGCAAGAGGTGTAGGTAGAGTATAGGTCCCTTGATTGTTATTTCTGTATTCTTTCAGCTACATCATACTAAGCTCCTAGCCTACTCTGACCCCTTGGTCCACAGTTACCTGTGTCCTGGCACTAACAACTGAGACATCTTTCTGAGAATACATAACAACTTGACCATTACTGCCAAAAACAGTGGTTTGAATTTGTTGTGGATGGAATTTCACAAAAAGGTAAACTAAGGCACATTTCTTTGAGCAAGATAATATGTATTAACAGGAGCATGCTTCCTATCCATAAATGGGTTAATGAATTGCCTCTATGTCAAAGACACTAAGCAAAAGGATAGCTTCCCTTTTATAGGTTTTAAGGAGTACAGAACAGAGAATAGAACAGGGTAGATGACATCATGGAATCTAGGACAACATGATTGGATACAGAGCTGAGACACAGGGAACAATGTGATTGGTTGGAAGTTTGATTATGGGGCCTAGCAATAACCCTCACCTTCTCTCCTGAGAGTCTAGGTGCAAGATAGTGAACCAGGCTTTTGAACAGCAAACCAGACATTCTTGAAGGATAGCTTGGTGGTATAAAGATATTAGATCCAACTCTCTTGTGCTCACATGCATACCCCAAGGTCACATAAAATCCTTGAGGCACAGATAGATCAGTAGAAGAGCTGGATTTTTAAACTTAGCCCATTACAGACTAGTGGAATATTTGAACTAAGTTCAGAAACAAAGAACCATAACTTAAGCAGTTGTAACAGTAATGGAATTTAAATTGTATTTGCTTGTTCTTTGGGTTGTGTTAAAGCCCAGAGCTTGTTGTGGCTTAGGGGTAGATGGCCTTTGTGCTCTCCACTGCCCCTTTCAGAAGGTGTTTGGGGGTGATGGATGGTATTGCAATTCAGTTGTGATCCAGGGGTGTAAACTTTTGACTTTTATAATATGTGACTGACCAAATGAATGTTTATGATTGGAAAATAATCTCCAGTTGAATCCAGAGAGAAGACTTTGTGATTGACTAAGTGAATGTGCTACCCAGGAGTAGAGTAGTTGGACCATAGTACTTTGTGATTGAATTGAAAACTTACTAAATTGACTGAGTTACCCTGTATTTTGAATTTTGATTTTCTGTGAATGTTTTGCCTTAATCTGTCACTGAATAAATGGAGTTTGCTATGCTTGTAATCCAGAAGTTGCTTTTGCTTGGCCTTACAGCAGTTACAGAACAAAGGCAATTAATTATAAAAGTTATCAACAAGAAGATAATACAGGAACAATTCAATCTTCTCAAATTGTAGGTATAGAATCTAGAAAGAAACCAGCAGCTCCATATGTGCTAATTTGTAAACCTAAATTTATAAAATAATGGCAAATGTTCTATTTTATTTTCATAGATAAAGCAACAGAAAAGCACATGCAAATTTAATAGGTGAAGTACATTTATGGGTTGTGATTGAGATTCTTTTTTTTTAAGCAATTGGGGTTAAGTAACTTGCTCAAGGTTACACAGCCAGTTATTTCTGGGTGTGGTACTAAGTATCAGAGCCCGGATTCAATCCCAGGTCATCCCGACTCTGGGGCCGATGCTCTTACTCGCTGTGCTACCTGGCTGCCCTGAGATTCTTTTTTAATTGTCCTGTATAGTATCACTGGGGGTGGGGGAAGGGAAGCAAGTAGGGATTGGCAGGGGGGAAGCACTTAGGAGATACTGTTAAATAATCTTAGGCATCTTTCTCAATTCACCTAGTCTATTCTAAGCCACTATATGCTAAATTCAAACACCAAAGGTTGAATAACCAGAGGCTGAATCACTAGATGAAAAAAAAAATGGAAGCTTTTCAGACCTTGAAATTGTGAGTTAGGGAGCTCCTTAGGAAATAGCATCAGAGGTTTACAACTTGAAGGGACCTTGGAGGTCATTTAGTCCCACATCCTTAATTTGCTGAGGATGAAATTGAGTTCCTAGAAGTAGTGATTTAAGAATGTGTGACAGTTAGGAAGCCATAGAGTTGGGATGTAAATGAGATGCCCTCGGCTTTGAAAAACCCAGATGTTGATGCTCCCCTCTCTGGTAACTGTGATTTGGTATAGATGTAATGGTTGGACAGTTGAAGGCCTGTCTGCTTTAAATGTTTTTGTCTGTATACTCTGAAGTTTGGGGTTCTGACCTTTTCCCCCTGAACTAGGTAAATGATATTTTTGATTGATCAAAGCAAGATTGTTAACCCATTTTGAGTTACTTTCCTTTAGAAAAGCAGATTTAAGAACCTGTGTTGGCAGCCACCCTGAGGACTCTGGGGTGCTTGCTGTAACAACATCTGAACAAGTAATGTGAAGCTGAAAATATTACAGAAAATTATATACATGTACATATAAGATGCTTGTACATGTGCGTGCATATATGCACACAAAAATGTAATGTTTGTTGAACTTCACAGAAACCCCCAAATAAAGAGAAGGCAGTATTGTTAAGGAGGATTAGTAAAGGCTTCTTGTAGAAAGTAAATTTTTTGCTAGGAGTTGAAGAAAGCCCAGAAGCAGTGAAAGGAGGGAAGGGGAGAGGATTCCCGGCATGGGGAATGATGATGAAAATGCTCAGGAGATGTAGTGTCTTGTGTAAGGAATGGAGAGGAGGACAGTGACACTGGATCAGAGATTATATGTGAGTAAGGTGTAAGAAGACTAAAAAAGGAGGAAGGAATCAGATAATTAGAAACTAACAGCTGAAGAGAAGATTTCATTCCCAGAAAACACCATCCTGATGGTAATAATCACTGGAGTTTACTGAGCAGAGAAATGACATGGACAGACTGGTGCTTTTGAAAGATTAACACTTGAGTAGAGGATGGACTGGAGACTCTACACAAGAAAACCAACCAGCAGACTACTGTGATAGTCAGCATGAGGTAATGAGGGCCTGTGTCATATTGGTGGCAGTGTCAGAGGAGAAAAGGAGACGTATCATGACTGGCTACGGGGGAAAGAGAAAGGTAAGAGAGAACATGTGTTTTGAATCTGAATGATAGGGACAATAGTGATGCATTCGGGACTTGGGAGAAAAGATGATTAATTTAACTGTTCACATATTGAGTTCAAGATATCTATCAGATATATAGTTTGAGATGTCCAATAGGCAGTGAAATGTGTAAGAAAGAACTTAGGACCAGATAAGTAGATCTAAAAATATTCTCTAGAGATGATAAATGAATTCATGGGAGCTGATGAGATCATTTAGTGAAATAATATAGAGGATGCTGAAAAAAGTCAGTAAAGGAGAATGAGGAGTGGTCAGACAGGTAGGAAGAGAACCAGAAGAGTAGGGTCACAAAAATCATACTCCTGAGAGTTAAGGAGAGAGAGAGAGAGAGAGAAAGACAGAGACAGAGAGAGAGAGACACACAGAGAGAGACAGAGAGACAGAGACACAAAGACAGAGACAGAGAGACACACAGACACAGAGAGAGACACAGAGAAAGTGTGTG
>NW_027186304.1:87271059-87292364 GCF_028583685.1 Petaurus breviceps papuanus
TATCAATGTTCTTCCTAAAATATGGTGCTTAAGTTCAAACAATATTCTAGAGGTGGTTTGGTAAGACAGTACAGAAGGACTATACCTGCCTAGTCTTGGACACTTTGCCTTCCTTAAAACCATCTAAAACCATATTATATATATATATTTTTTCCCCAGATTAGCTGATTAGTCATTCATCACCCCTCTAATATTTGTGTATTTTATTTTTTTAATCCCTAACTACACTATCATCTCTTAAATTTCATCTTTTATATTTGTTCCAAATATTCCAATCATTCAAGGTTTTAGTGATCCTGACTCCATAACCCAGTATTGATTGATCACATCCAGCTTTATACAGTCTACAAATGCGATGAGCATGCCATCTGTGATAAAAATGACAATCAGCACAGGATTTAGGACATGTTCAGGGCATACTAAAGATAATTCCTTTCAAGTTGATGTCAATTCTTTATTTCTTTTTCATTATTAAATTATTTTTTAAGTTGTGTTTAAACTTGGTAACCTGAAAATCTTTTAACTTGAAACCCTGCTCTTTATTTAGGATAATGGAGAATTTCAAGGAGTTATGATACATAGGATTTTTAAAAATAAACAATCATATAGACTGACAGGAAATGTCAGAACACAAGCTAGTTTTATTTCATATTTTCTATGCAAACTGACCAAGAAGGAAAATGCAAATATAAAGAAGTGGAGGAAACATAAATGGAAGTATTTGGGATCACCAAAGGACCTAATAATTTGGAAACCTGTTGTAATGACCCTTCAAGAGAGTGTTTACAGAACATAAATATAGATCTGGAAGCAATGAAGAAATGTATAGATTTTGGGTTAGTGTTTTTAATGTCAAAGAGACTGATGGAGGAGATCTGCCTCCTGGGGTAGAGGTGAAAGGACAGAAGGTAGAGGAGATATGAGAAATGAAGAGGTAAGAACTGCATCTTACTTCTATGTTTGTATATTTATGTACTTTTACTGACTATCAACATTATATTCAGTTTGATGGTGAACCTAACTGTACAGATATGTGTTCCTTTTGTAGAGATGTGGTGTGACAAACTTAGATTAACCTAGAGATAGCATGGGTCATTCTATAGTAAGCAGATACTAGAAAAACTGAGTCCCAATGTTTGTCTTGTGTCTCCAGGGTTTACTAAGCCTTCAAGATGAAGCTTTTCTTTCCAGGGGACTTGCTCATCAATTTTCATAGTTAGCCAAATGTAAAGTCAGACAATAGGAAAATGAAAAGCATTTATTCAATGCCTACTATGGGTTAGTCAGTATGGAGCATAAAGTCTGCCATGAAGACTTGGTCTGTGCAGATCATTGGTCTAAAGAAATAATAATTAACACAAATATAGCACTTCTAGGTTTGCAAAATCATTTATGTATGTTATCTCATGTAGTCCTCTCAACAACACTGTGAGCTAGGTGCTATTATCATATGAAATAAGATTGGGATTACTTTTGCAGATGAGGAAACAGAGGCTGAAAGAGTTTAGGAGAGTAAGCAAGAAACTGAGGCAATATTTCAACTCAAATCTTCCTGACTCTGAGTCCAACATCTAGTTGCCTCAAAGGAAGAAATTACTTCCATCTTAATTCTATATGGCATTGTTCTCAGAATCTTTTCCCTGAGTGAGTTTAATTGGTTACTGTCCTATTTCTGAAACCTTTTGAAATATTTGATGTTTTGCCAAGATATGCAAAGAATAATTTCTTACTTTGAAAGCAGAATTTCAGTATTTATTCTTCATTAAACCAGCTTAAAATCCTTGTCAGAGTGACTATAACCACAAAGGCAACCCAAATCATCAAGCATTTGGAGAATCTTGCTAAAGTGCTTGGAGTAAGCAATATATAACATAAGCATTATTATAGGCAATAATTTCTTAAGCAGTTAAAAAAATTGAAATAGTTCCATAACAGTGCATTCACATAAACACATGTTTCAGGCAATAAGTTCAGTATGCAGCTTTTAGTCTATAACCAAATGTATTTTTTAATCTTTTTAGGATATCCATATTGGGATCTCTTCTCTTGTCAAAATTTTAAAAATCAACAATAATGAATTTTGTAATACAAGTACCATGGATTTATTGAAGTACAATGTATGAAAAACATATTTCTTTTTTGTTGCTGTTCTTAAAAAAAATAAAAAGAACCTGAGGTCCTTATTTAGCCCTGACTAAATGTGACAGGACTAATTGAACTCACAATATGGTGGAATTCAAGACACAGAAATGTGACCGGCTTAAAATATTGTTTTACAGTTGTATATCCCACATTTTTGAGGATTGCATTTCCTGTTATTTTAGTTGTCTACAAGCATCAGTTCCAAGTTATAGCCCCAAATTATTCTCTAAACAAAATAAAGGCTATTAAACTGCATTAAGACAAATCAGCTTTTACATATAAAATAAAATAAAACAATTTTAAGACAATTTTGCAAACAAGTACTTTTTAAAATGAATGACTATAGCAAGATTTGAAAGGTAAGGTAGACATTTATTCTCACAGAGGGTTTTCATTAAAATTCTATCAAAATAAAAAAGCCCAAAGTATTACTTGTTAAAAAATACTTGCACAGCTCTTAACAATCTCAGTAGCTTCTCTGAACACTTTAAATTTGAAATCTAAAGGTCATGAAAATAGTCACACATAATCTTAACCAAAGAGAAATTCTCAATTTCAAACTTATTACGGAGTCATCTCTCAGGAAATTATAATGACATAGATAAGTACTTCACATTTTTTCCATATTGATCTAACCTTCTTATGAGAGAGGAAACTTAATCTCTCTGCCCTCTATCATTTTACCTTAACTTCAAAGTAATTTTCAGAAGAAACTTCTAATCCCTAATTTTCAAAATGAATTCTCTTCTTAGAAGTCTTCTATTCTTGACTCAAAGACTATCAGAGTTTACATAATTTAGTATTTTATCCAGCACTCTCTTTCATGTTGATTATATTTTATATTTTTTATATAGGCAAAAGTAAAAGAAACCCTGAGGGACATTTTAGGAAGAAGAGTTTAAATCAACAACAGTTGAGAGAAAATTCTGAGAAAGGTAAAGGCCCTGGAGGAATTTGTTACTATTTCTGCATGGGGAGCAGAGAGGTTGGAAGGCTGTGGGTAAGCCAACAGGAGTGTCTGTCTCTTTGATCTTTGGCTCAGCTCAAAGATCCTTTTTATCAGTGTCTAGTGTTGTTAAATGCCTTCACCTGTTTACTTAATCCCTTTTCATGTTTGGTATCATTTTGGAGTGGAGGAAAGTCAGTCAATAGTAGGTCACTAAAACTTTACTGCTGTATGCCCATATGTTAAGTCAAGCAAACCTGTAACCATAAGAACTCTAGACAAAGGTCTAGATCTTTGGCCTTGAAAATCAGAATCTTAAAGTCATAGTTCCAACTCGGGATCAGCACTGAGCTAAAAACTTAAGGTTCTAGAACAGGAATGGGAAACCTGTGGCCTCAAGGCCACATGTGGCCCTCTAGCTAGCTCCTCAAGTGTTGCCCTTTGACTGAATCCAAACTTCACAGAACAAATCCCCTGGTCTAGAATCTAGAAAGTCAGGATTAGTACCACTGTAGTAGTAAGAGTTATTTTACTACTACAGTGGTACTATGCTAAGGATAATATAAGATAAATACAGAGTAAAGGTAAGGCAAACTTTTCTAGATTTTGCCTATCCTTGATAATATTATGGGTCACTTTTCTAGAAGCAATCGTCACATATAACAGCCTGCCTATGTCCACCATGCATATCTCCAGAGACTTTTTAGTTATTGCAGATTGGATTCTTCTAATATTATGTTGCTCCATGATTTATGACCAATAAAGCATCACCAGAAACATTGATGTTAAGGAGAGGGGCTTTTGCAACAGGAATCAGGTGGCATCATTGAAAATGAGACACAATTTTTCAAAATAATCAGTCAGATTTTATTGTTATTCATCCTGCTGTCAGTCCATTATCTGTCTTCTGCACTTGTTCACATTATTTATATTAATGGATTTGCTACCATCAAGGAAGAATCCTTCTTTTGCTTGGACTTTAAGTGGAAATTCTGCTACTATTCTAATGATCTTTGCTGAATAGAAATCTCCCTGGTTATCACATCATTTGAAGTCAAAATTTAGTGAATCATTGAAAAAAAAACCACCTTTGTCCTCCTAATTCTTTTTAAGAGGTTTTTTTTTGGTATGTAGGGCCTATTGTTCTGATGTTTGACATGTTGATATGGAGATAGCACTTGTGACTTCCATCCCAAAGCCACTTGGTTTTGGAGTCTTTTATTATTGGTGGAGTTGAATGTCCTGACCTGTGTGAGGGGTGGGGCAGAGTTGACATGGGGGTGGGAGATCTCCAGTCTTCTGAAGTCTGCTTCAGGATTCTTCAAGCTTCAAGTCTTCTTTAGGATTCTTCAAGTGGTGAGTTACTTTGAATGCTTCTGGCTACAACTTTCAGAGAAGAAGGAAGAAGCCAATCACATTTCACATTGCTGAAGTAACAAGCTCTGGGAAATTATAGAGGAACTGACAGACTTCATTATGTCCCTATTCTCAGTTAGCTACAGTAAAGATATTGAGATTCTCCATGGGTGAGATCCAGAACTGACTCTCTCTCTCTCTCTCTCTCTCTCTCTCTCTCTCTCTCTCTCTCTCTCTCTCTCTCTCTCTCTCTCTCTCTCTCTCTCTCTCTCTCTCTCTCTCTCTCTCTCTCTCTCTCTCTCTTTCTCTCTCTCTCTCTCACACACACGCACACACACACACACACATTCTCTGTCTCTGTCTGTCTGTTTCTCACTCTCTGTCTCTGTCTGTCTGTTTCTCACTCTGTCTCTGTCTGTCTGTTTCTCACTCTCTGTCTCTGTCTCTCTTCACTATATGTATTCATTGTGGAACTGATATTAGGTGGGAAAGGGATCAAACCTTGGATATGGAGTTTGGGCATCCTCTTGGTCTCAGCAATAATGGCAAAGTGACAGAAATTATACTGAATCCAAGAAATCCCCTAGTCTAATAATATTTAAGGGAGCAGACAAATATAATTCTAGTCTTACCCTGCTCTCTCTGAGGAGATCAGAACAGCTTCCTGTGTCAACCTTCTATTTCCCTTCCTAGTAGGAATAAATATCTTTCTTGCCACGGGGAGGGCACAAGAGTGGGGTGGAGGCCAGAAATATCTATTCTGCCTCCCTTTGAGACACACCAGAATAGTGGCCTCAGTTATATCTGGGTCTCCCCATTCTGAATTCTGGAAGGTTACATTGATAGAGCTTAGGATCTGGCATGTCCTACCCAGCTAGAAGGCCTTGGAATTTGTCTGGATGTGGATGGACTAACAATATCTGGATTCTGGATTCTACATTCTAGAAGCTAATCTATAGAATGCTAGTCACACAGTAATGGCATCGTGGGTTATAACAGTGCATGAAATTGTGCACATAGGTATGGATAGATTGTCTTCTGTGTCATTGGGAGTTGTATTTACAGAAGTCACAGGGTTTTGAATGTCATGCTATTTTACTTTCATTTATTTACTTGTAGAAAATTTCCTAATTTACCTTTTTTAATTGGCAGTATGGATGAAAATGTGAGCATCTTCAAGAAGGCCTGAGTCAGCTTCAGTTGCTGGCTCTCTTCACTTCATTTGGGGACTTCTTTCACTGACATTGTTTGGTGAGAGATCATGCTTTAAGGAGAGTGCTTTGGGGTCTCCGCCCTGCTCAGGCTATGTGGCCCTGAGAAACAGCCCTTGATCATAGGCCTGGTGTCAGCTCTTTTTCATGTTAGGCATAGAGAGCAGAGCCTTCAACCTTGTGAGATTGAAAGGTCTGGAGCATGCCTCAGTATCTATCATTCCAAAGCCTGGGTTCCAGAGCCAACGAAGCGTCAATAATAATGGTTAACATTTATATAGTGCTTTCTGGGTGCCAGAGACAATGTCAAGCACTTTTCAGTGATCTCAAGTTATCCTCACAACATCTCTTCAAGATAGATGCTACTATTATCACCATCTTACAGAAGAGGAAACTGAGGCAAACTATTTTGTGACTTGCTCAGCATCATACACCTAGCAGGATTTCAATTTAGATTTTCCTCCTCCATGTCTGGTACTGTATCCACTATACCACTGAACTAACCCCTCAGACATGCCCTAAGAAGCAAGGAATTACTTTGGGCAGTGACCTTTGGGACCCTAGATGTGTCAAAGCTGAGAAAAGGATTCATTTGGTGGTCATATTGCATCTGGACATGAATGTGTTAGGACCAATGCTCTGTAGGAACTGAACTAAGTTATGGCCCTACTGTTCACAGAAATGGAAGTAGTATAGGGGTATGTCTCTGATGTATTGGGGTAAATGTTTATACATATGTTCTTGCTATAGCTTTGTAATAAATTTTCCTGTGTAAAAGCTAATTTATATTGTGTTTAAATGAAACTGGGTGCTAATCACTAGCCCCTAATAATAGGGGTAGACAGACCTAAGCCAATAATATAGAAAGAAACACCCTACAAATCCTTTAGGACACCCAGAACCCTAAGGAGCCAATGTAGCAGCCTGACTCTGGGCAAGTAAGCCAAAGTATATATACCATACTTCTAATACTAAAGAAAGAAAAAAGCATAGCTTGAGATTTACAAATGCATTATATGGTTATCTAGGTAAGGATATTTGAAATCAAGGAGACATTTAATTAACGCATGCTCCTGTAGTTCAAGGTGCTATGTGTCTGAAGTTTCCCTAAGATAGGTCACTGTCCTCAAGGGGCCTAATACAGATTATATTGTGCACACGTGATATACAATAATGCAGCAAAGTGCTCACAGGGCAAAGTGGCTCAAATTTTATTTTTATATCTTTTTCACGGCAAAGGAAAATTATCTTTAGATTGAAAATGACTAACAATAATACCAAAAAGAGAACTGAAAACCAAGATGAGCAAGGATAGAGTAAGAGTTCCCCTAGATGTCCTTGATGGGTTCACAGTATGAGATCCAAATGAACTATGTTCCTGGGAATTAAAAGAAGAAGATATAAGATATAAGGTACTGCCAGTGATCTTTGAAAGAACATGCAACACACAAGAAATACTAGAGGAATAAAGAGGAATTGTCCTACTTTTCCAAAAAAGAAGGGAAGACAACATAATATAAAAACTGTAGATAAATGAACTTGACCTTGATTCCTGTCAAAATTCTAGAATATATTGTTACTATTGAATTTATGTTGATGTCTTTTTTAATTCCATGGTCATTTCCCTTTAGATTGATGCCTTTCCCATTCCTTCCCTCTGCATGGAATCCTTCTTTATAATAAACAAAAACAGTTAAGGAAAACAATTGATAAAATAATGAAGATGACAGTATTCACAAAATTCCTATATTCTCTCATCTGTTACTTGAAAAGATGGAAATATGTTTTACCACTTGATCCCCAAGACAGAGATTAGTCTATCCAATTACTCTGATAGGCTGTCCTTTACTGTAATCATTTTTTAATTACATTATTATATCCATTATGTATACTGTTCTTCTGTTTCTCTTTACTCAGTACCAGTTCACACAAATCTTCCCCTGTCCTATGAATTCTTTGTATGTGTCATTTCCTATTAGTCATGGGGGACTAACCACTGCTGACCAAGTCCTTAGAGTATGTGCAATATTCCTTGTCTACTGCTAAACAAATATATGAAGGTTGGTGACCCTTCTTATTGCTATGAATGATAGAGAAGCTGGTGCTCTTTGGTGGAGAGTTTTTTAATAAGCTTAAGAGTTTAAAGGATTGATTAGGGAACTGGAGTTGAATTTATATTAAAAAGGATAAATCTACCTCTCCCTAGATGCTTTTTGAGCTTCCTTGAAAGTTTTTGTGTAAGGATGAACTGCTATTAGACTCTGGGGAGGGCAGGGACAGGGTAGGAGCAGCAGCTATCAGGGATAGAGCTCAGTCAGGCTTGCTTGCTGCCTAGACTGAGAAGAGCGCTCAGTGTTGCTTCTTGCAGTCCTCTGCCCTGCCCCCCTGCCCTGGTCCTGTGCCTATTGTGAAATCTTTCATGTGTTCCTTACTAACAGGGCAGTGGCATAGTTCAATACAAACAAGATTGTATATCTTAAATTGGTTTTCTTCCCTAGTACTGGTATAATGCTTTAAACGATTTATGTGTTTTTCCTTCTTTTAACGTAAGACATAAAATACTCCTGAAAGGAAATAAGGAATATTCCTTTTCATTGAATTTTTAAAAATCTACCTCCCCACATATAATTTCCCTTGGCATTAATAGCTATCCCCTTGCTCCTTTGGTCAATATGAGGAGCTGTTTTGCTGCAGCACTCATGGTAGGACTGCCAGAGGAAACCAAGCCAAAGATGTGCCCACCAAACATTTCTGCACATCGTCACATATTAAGTAAATCTTGCTTACTGGAAACTTGTCCAGTGGGTTGGAGCCTTTACCTGGAAGTTGGGAATAGACATGTCAAAACTGAGAGAAGAGAAACTAGAAGAATTCAGACCAGGAGAGAGAAGTTCCCTCCCTCACAAGATTTTTTCCTTCTTGAAGAATTGAGCAAATAATAATAATTAAAGATGATAATATTGATAAATGTACAATTATGATTATTTTTAAAAGATGGCTATTTCAGATAAGTTGCTTTTAAAATATTGATTGTTCTTTACTTCATCAAAATGATTTCTAAGACCTATACATTAGAAAAATTTGAAGGGAAAAACATATTTTATTGCTACAATGGCAGGAATCTGACCATATGCAATAGAGAGAATGGAAGGAGTCAGGTGCATTTCTTTTTCAAAAAGGAACTGCCATTTTGACAAGAGAAGGAAGAAACATATGATGGATTTTCTCCTGTGAAAATTGTGTGAATGGATGCTAGCAACAATATGCATTTTCCCCCTGCAGAGATTACAAATTAGATATCAAAGCTTGATGTTACAAAGGAAGAGTTGGTGAAGGGGAAGGCATGAAATGAAGGGCTAATAGCCAGCAAATGTTTCTGAGCCCAGGACTGAGCAGGTGTTCCTACACTAATATGTCCAGTGCTAGAGGAGGTAGCCTAGAAAGCCAGTTCCAAATAAGCAGGCAGGTGTGGCCTTGGAAAAATTATGCAGAGGAGAAAATAAAACCAGATGGGGGTCATGGTAGAACTAGTCCATGAGAGTCAAGTGTTGTCAAGAGTCAAGTTGCCTGAATGATGGAGGTTTGTACAAGAAGTTTAAGATAGCTGGTCACAAGGAGTACAAGTTGAATTGTGATGAGAATATGTTTGTTTTAAGGTCTGGCATATCACAGTTATAGTTAATTTTTCATATTTAGAGAGCACTATGCTATATGTCTCCTAGGTTTTAATATTTTATATATAACAAGTAGTTCAACACTTGGCTTATCTTCTTGTTACCCCTAACTCTTGATATATGACTGATTCACTTCCTTTTCAGATTCTATATATTTCAGTCATATCTTTTATACCACTTCTAACATAGATGCAGGGGTATGCTGGAGTCAGTTAGCACCAACTCTAGGGAGATGGATGTTAAATTGTCAATGTGTGCATTTATACTTCAAAAGTCAGCAAACACTACAAATCAGGGCATTATTTGTTGTTTTGGGTTTTTAAATTTTTTTCCCAAGACTTAAGAAAGTTATGAAGAACTTGAAAATTAAACTTAAAAGTGGGTCACGCTTTTTTGGAGAGCTCTTTTTTAAATAGATAACTCATCTTTTATTTTTAGACTCCCTGGCTTTCTTCAAAGCTCAACTCCTACCTCAGAATTCAACTTGACTAGAGGCTCCAGCTATTAATGTTCTCCTTCTCTTGAATTTACTTTGTATATTTTCATTGTCACTGTTCAGTTGTTTCAGTTTTATCCAACTCTTTATGACCCCATTTACGGCTTTCTTGGCAAAGATAATCAAATGATTTACCATTTTCTTCTCCAGGTCATTTTGTCATTGAGGAACTGAGTCAGAACGGGACTAAGAGACTTACTTGTCCAGGCTCATGCAGCTAGTAAGTGTCTGAGACTAGATTTGAACTTAAGAAGATGGGTCTTCCTGACTTCTGACTCAGTGCTTTATCTCTATGCACCACCTAGCTGTATATAGATATAGATTTATACACATATGTATGTATTTGACCCACCTAGATTTGATTTTTTCTTGAGATTATGTTCTACAATTTATGGCCATGGAACATCATTAAGATATATTCTCATTGGGGCGTCTAGGTGGCATGGTGAATAGAGAACTGGCCCTGGAGTCAGGAGGACCTGAGTTCAAATCCACCTTCAGACACTTAACATAAAACTATCCGTGTTACCTTGGGTAAGTCACTTAACCCCAATTGCCCTACCTTCCCCCCTCCAAAAAGCAAAGCAAAACAAAATAAAAAGATATATTCTCGTATATTAAGGATAGGCAAATTTTGTGTGAATAACAATTAACATTATATTTAGTAACTAAGACCTAGGTAGTTTCCTAAGGCCCAGAACTGTTAAGCAACTGACTTATGCTCACATAGACAGTACATTTTAGGGACAAAATTTGAACATATACCTTTGTAATTCCAAGTTTAGCACTCTACTCTATCTGTTACCCTACATTGCCTTTTTAGGATAATAGGGGATAAAGAAGTCCTGAGTGATGAATCTCATTCTATCAGTACAGCATGGCACCTTTTCTACAATTTATGATTTAAGATATTTGCCTAGAGCACTGAGAAGTTAATTAGCTTGTTCCATAAAGCACAAATATAATATGTCAAAGGAGAGACCTGAATTCACGTCTTCCTGTTTTAAGGCTAGTTCTTAATCAAATATCCCAAACTTCCTCACAATATTCTCCTGTAAGAGAATATCAATGTTAAATAGGTAGGCTTTGTGGCAGAAAGCAAATGTGAATAAGTGCTATTCAATTGTTCTATTCAATTTCAATAATAACATTCAATAAGTGTTATTCAACTTCTTCCATATGATTGCTCAATATCTTTATCTATTTCAATTTAAGTCTTAATTCATCATTCATGGCCAAATAGCACTTGTTTAACTTTGAGTTACAATCCAGATAATATGAATTATTTCTTTAGCTATTTTGTTCTTCCTTGCAAGTCCATCTTTATGCACAGGTGTAGATCTAATTCACCCATCATCAGATGGAGGTCACCCTGAATTTAGGGCAACTTTGCTAAGGAAAGGTGTGCTGTGCCTTTCTTGTGTTTTTTGAAGCATTCCTGATGGGGGCAGGGCCACGATGCAAGAGTAAAAGCGTATACTCACCTGAGCTCTCTCAAATATCCCTGCAAACATTAAAATAATGCCTCAAAATATTTTGTTGTCAGACCCAACGAAAGGACAATGTTACACAATTTTCCAGCCCAAGACAACTTAGAAGTTTTACAGGAAATGTCTATCTTACTGAGTGAAAGTGGAGCAGTCCAGCAAGGCCCTGCCCTAGCAGGCCAGCAGTAGATCTTAGGGGATACTGAATCAGCAGCTATACTTCTGCAGCTCTCAGCCCATAGATAGTAAGGGGGTCACACAACTGATCAGAAGGAGATTATAGGGTACCTTTTCCTGAAACTGGTGCAGGACGCTGTTGCATTGCCCATACCTGCTTCCCAGTTATGATCCCTAGAGGAGGAATGCTAGCACACTAGAGAAGGGGGCTACAGGGGTACAGTCATTTACAGACCAGAGTATAGCCCAGAAGAGCAGTGACCTCACCTCTCCTTAGATCATGTCATCTTACAAAATGGAAAACTTACAGACTTTAAGAATTAGTTCTGAAAAAAGCAACATGAAAAAACCCTGAAGCTTGGGACAGTGCCCCCTCCACCCCTGAAGCAGAACCCAACTTTAACATAAAGTTAAAAGTCAAGAACAGACTGGAAAAATGAGCAAACAACAGCAAAGAGTAAAACAAAAACAAAACCTGACCATAGAAAGTTATTATGATAACAGGAAAGATTAAAACACAAACTCAGAAAAAAATAATAAAATTGAAACAACTACATCCAAAGCCTTGAGGAAAAATGTGAATTGGTCACAGGTTCCAAAAGAATTCCTGGAAGAGATCTAAAAGTATTTTCAAAATTAAATAAAAGAGGTAGAGGAAAAAAATGTTAAGAGAAATAGGAATAATACTAGAAAATCATGAAAAAAGAGTAAAAAACTTGGCAAAGGAGGCATAGTAAAGAAAATAACACCTTAAAAAAAGAATAGAGCAAATGGTAAGAGGCACAAAAATCCACTGAAGAGATGAACCCCTTAAAAAGCAGAATTGACCAAATGGAAAAGGAGGTACAAATTCTGAGTGAAGAAAATAATTTCTTAAAAATTAGAATTGAGCACATGGAAGCTAATAACTCCATGAGACATGAAGGAAAAATAAAAACAGTCAAAGAATGTAAAAAAATAGAAAAAAATATGAAGTATATCATTGGAAAAACAACTGACTGGGAGAATAGATTGAGGAGAGATAATTTTAGAATTATAGGGCTACCTGAAAGCCATGACAAAAAAGAGCCTAGATATCATATTTTAAAAAATTATCAGGGAAAACTGCCCCAATATCCTAGAACCAGATGGTAAAATAGAAATATAAAGAATCCACTAATCACCTTATGAAATACATCTCAAAATTAAGTCTCCTAGGAACTGTATAACCAAATTCCAGAGTTCATAGTTCAAGAAGAAAATATTTCAAGCAGTCAGAAAGAAATTATTCAAATATGATGGAGCCACAGTAAGATAGCATAAGATTTAGCAGCTTCTATATAAAAGAATTAGAACATTGAGGTATAATATTCCAGAACTAGGATTACAACTAAGAATCATCCAACCAGAAAAACTGAATATAATCTTTCTGGGGGAAAATATATATTCAGTGAAATAGAGGACTTTCAAACATTCATGAGGAAAAGAGCAGAGCTCAATAGAAAGTGAGTATAATTTTCAGGAATTCAGTATATCAAAAGATGACTCACATGACCTCAGTAGAAGAACCTCTTATAGTTAACTGGGTAGGAAGACATGGACAGAGAGAGGATATTTTATAATATTGGGGGAAATGATCATGAGGAAGGCAAAGGGTAGTAATGGACTACACAATTAAAAACACAGGATAATTCCAACCATGTGCCAATACTTGGGTTTTCTCTATTGCCTGCAGGAATTCATATTTCTAAGACTAAATCATACCAGAAAAAAGAAATCAGGGAGCAAGATTTATAAGGCAATATCATAGAAACCATTTAGAAGAGGGAATCCAAAATAAATACCTTAGAAGTTTTAACTCCATGAGGGATACAGAGACAAAAGTCAGAATAAGCATAAGATCCATGAATCAAATGAGAAAACTCAAGATTAGATAGGAATAAAAGAATAACTACAAAGAGAATGAAGGGAAGAAATCTTTTTCTAAAGAAAAATGTATAGAAAATGAATTTTAAAAAAGTTAAAAAACCAAGTAGAAGAGGAGAGAGAGGGATTTTTCTGTACTACTTAACTGAAAGAAAAAAATAGGAGAATATTTAGATAATTATATAAATGGAAGAAAGAAAAGGAAATTAATATGTTAAGCAAAACTTCAAAACTAGGGAAAAGAGGTAACAAAAGTGTGTGTGTGGGTGAGTGTGGGGGTGAGTTTGAAAGTGAGGGAAAGAGATGGAAAGGAACAGGACTATCTTAAAGTAGATTAAGCTAAAAAATGGCATAGAGCTGTCTTTATAGGGGAAAAGGGGGGAAATATCATTATTGAAAATAATAACAATATTAGAGGCAAATGAAGAAAAATATAAACCTAACAACTTTTAATCTTTATGTATTAAACAATACAATCAAATGAAAAAGTGTGGAAGATTGGATAAGAAAATAAACCTCTACAATCCATTGCTTACAAGAAAATATACCTTAAAATATGTACATAGTATAAACATGAGGGGCTGGAAAAATTTCTACTATACATCTAGTGAATTAAAAAAACAGGTGTTATATACAATAATAATTATTAGACAAATTAAAAGAAATCACAGAATAAAAGTTGATGAAGGAGGTATATTAAGCTGAAAGAAACCATAGTTAATAAACCAATATCGATATTGCAATGCTCCAAATGCATTGACACCTAAATTCACAAAGAATAAATTAACTGAATTACATGAAGATATAAGAAGTAATAACTTAATAACAGGATTACTTTAATTCCACTCACTCAATTTTGGACAAATCTAATAGAAAGATAAAAAAGAAAATGTAGAATTGAAGAAATTTCCGGGGAAATGAGAACAAAAAGACTTTTGACACCTTCCAAATGAACTACTAAGAAATTTACCCATTTCTCAGCATCTTCTGGAAGTTTTACAACAATCAACTATGCTTTAGGACACATTGCAAAGGTAAAAAGGCAGAAATTATAAACATCCTTTATTGAACATAATATAAAAATAGTAAAAAGTTCAGCGAACACAGAAAATAAATATAAACAAAATGGAGACTTAGCAATGAACTCCCAAATAATAAGTAAGCCATTTAACAAGTCAGAAGGATAATTAATAATTATATGAATGAAAATGGAAATGATGAAACTATATGTGGATATAACTTAGGTGAAGCTAAAGCAGTACTGAGGGGGAAAATTATATACCTACAAACATGCATTAAAATAGAAGAGGAGAGGACTAATTAATTTAATATGAATATTTTTAAAAGTTAGAATGCCAAAAATATACAAACCTAAATTAAACATAAAATTAATGATATAAAAAATTAGAAGTGAAATAGACAAATTGGAAACAAAAAACCTCTATAGAAATGATAACTAACACAAAAGACTGATTCTTTAAAAAAAAAAACTAGCAAAATGGATCAGCCTTTAGTCAATCTGATTAAAAATTATATTGCCTCTAATATAGTTTTCTTCTGTGGTGTATCTAGTCATATCCATTAAATTGTAATCTTTCTGAGGGAAGGGACTGTCCTGTATCCCCAAGCACTTAGCACAGTGCCTAGCACATAGGGGGTAGTTAATAAATTATTATTGATTGATCTCACAATATTTGTCCTAAAGCATTCTATTAAGTGCCATTGTCACAGACTAATATTGTATATTTTGTACTGAAACAGTAGAGCCACCCAAAAGTTGTTGTATAATATCATTGTTTATTAGAATTTTTTTTTGCTTTTTGGGGGGCAATTTGGGGGTGTGACTTGCCCAAGGTCACACGACTAGTTTTTGTGTTTAGTGTCTGAGACTGGATTTGAACTCAGATCCTTCTGACTCCAGGGCTGGTGCTCTGTTCACTGCATCACCTAGCCGCCTTATTGATAAGAATTTTAACCATATTTGATTCAACTCAATTCAGCAAGCATTTATTAAACACCTACTGGATGCTTTGTTAAGCATTGACTATAGAGACAAATAGAATTGTCCCTGCCGAACTTACATTCTACAGGGGATGAAAAAAATATGCACAAAGATAAGTAAATATAAATGTATGCAAAGCAAAAGGAGTTAATTTCAGGAGGTGTGAAGAATAATAACTCCTGGAATGGGAAGATCAGTGTAGGAGGCAGCCCTTCTTGTAGGCTCCAAAGACTCAGAAGTGAGAGAAACAAATAGGAACAGTCATCATATAACTAAAGTAGATCTAAAGCTGTGATTATAATCTAGTAAGATAGCAAATTGTTTGGCCTCCATGTCTTATCACTGTCACTGAAAACTATACAGCTGCTTATTATAGACATTTTTTAAGTTTGGAAAATATTTATTCTAAATTCACCCTCATAGTCATCTTAGACAAAATAAAGTATATTCCAGCATCTATTTTTTGTCCTTCCAACATCTTAGCTATATCTTATGCTAAGTTCTCAGAAATTTTGTTTTGCCTTCAATAGCTTTTTATTACTTTTTGAGGTGATGCAGTACAAAAGTTTCTGTCATCCTTCTCCATAAAGTTTTGCAGATGAATTCATATTACAAATCCATGATGTCCTGCCTTATCTTGTCTCTGGGTTTCACAAGGAAACAATTTTTCAAAGAATCTAGTAGATGTTTAATAAATACTCACTGAATTGTGTTGAGTTGAATCAAACTTGGTTAAAATGAAGTTGATCTATCATGTTTTAGAGTTAGCAATTCTTATCAACAATGATATTATACAACAACTTTTGGGTGATTTTACCATTTCTGAAATGATTTCTGGACTCATTTTAACTTCTTGTGTCTATATTTGAAATTATGCTAATCACATCAATGTTTTATTTTGTCTATTTTCCAGTCTTTTTAAAGAGATAGCTTATTTAAACATGGCAGGTTAGAGCTTCTTCTCATCTCTATAATTTCTTCTAATGTGGTATTGATTTTTACCTTTGTTCCAACTATCTGATCATCAGCTAGCTGGTCCTTAAATGACACCCATGTTTGTAATCAGTCTTCTGTTTGTTAGGAAGTGGTTAATTCAAAAATTTTTATGATATTGTTCAATGCCTCCTTATTGTGCCTTTGAGACCTGTACAGCATACTAGCACCATGACAGAAAACTGAATCACTTCCATTTGAGTTGTCTTAAGAAAATTCTCAAGATCACCTGGCAAGATAAGGTTCTGGACACTGTGTCCTTTCTTGAACTGAACTGTCAAGCATTCAACCTCTATCACAGAGAGCACAACTCTGAAGAACTGGTCACATTGTTCAAATGTATGGTCGCCTAAAAGACAATTTTATGGAAAACTCATACAAGGAAAGAACTCACATGAAGGTCAGAAGAAATGTTACAAGGACACTCTCAGGTTTTTTTTTCTGAAAAACTTTAGAACTGATTGCAAGACATGGGAGACACTGACACAGGACCTCCCAGCATGGTCTGCCCACATCAAAGAAGGTGCGGTGCTCTATAAGCAAAGTAGAATTGTAGTAGGTCGAATGAAGTGTGTGATATGCAATCTTAGAGACATCTCCACACCAAAAGTTCATATGGACTATTTGAGCCTGATCTGTGGTAGAGCCTTCTGAGCTCATGTTGATCTGATTGGCCACAGTCAGACACATTATGCCTTGACTCCTATGAACACAGTGATGTTATTTTGATGCTTTTTGAGAATGAAAGACAACAACCATCCATTCTGCTGAAGGAAAGTTCTCACAATATATATAGCCATGGAGCTTCTTAGAAATCTATAAGCTTCCCAATTATTTCATTTCTTGATTCTGAACCATATTTTCCAACATATTTTGTTCTTCAAAGAATCTATTTCAACTTCTGCATCAAACAGTGGCACACAAATTGTGATTATTTACATGGTCTGCTTGCATATAATTATTATTGCACAAGGAGATCATCAGTGTCTGATTAAATAATGCTTCTTATTCATGATAAAATCGGTTTAGACATTCCTTCATTCTGAAGAAACCTTTCAAATTGTCCTTTCTTTTAGTTACAGTTTTTGTCTTTCTTTTGGTTTAATTTATAGTGAGAATGTTCCTGTCTGTCTCTGTGATGATTTGTATTTTTAATCTCCTTTTTGGTTCACTATAGTTACAAAGCATACCTTTTGTCAGCCATATGATCACAGGGTTTTTGTCATTGGGTCATCTGGTCCTTGGGCATCAAGGGGGAAGGGAACAAGCATTTATTAAGTGCCTACTATGTGCCAGGAATTATGATAAACACTTTCTAAATATTATCTCATTTGATCCTTACAACAACCCTAGGGTAAAGGCAACTAGGAAGCAATTTTAATAGCATGTGTCAGTCTCTTTATCCAGTCAAGACTCAAGGAGAGTTTCAATATTTCTCAAGAAAAATAGCTATCCTAACCTGTACATTAAAGCTATCTTAAGCTAGCTCAGTTTGCATGGCAGGTCACGCGGAACAATTGCTTCTTCTATATCTAGGATGGGAAGATATGAATAGGTTATGATCTGACCTTTTGGAGGAAATTCCACATTGGATAAGATTGCAGATGCTTAGAAATAAAGTATTGAAGTATGAGAGCTTCCAAATAGAGCCCCATAGAAAGGAATGGGTTTTCTTAAGTCTTTTTTTTCCCCAAGATCCATACCTGTATTTCTTGGTCTATAAAGACTGGCTCCTCATGTTTGATGTCCAATTCTACATGTCCAACAGCAAGCTAATTATTACCTTTAATTTTGTTTTCCTTCTGACTTTATTATTTATGTTTTTTTCATTCATTTTGCTTCCTAGATAAGTAGCAGAGTGAAGAGGGTGCTGGACCTGGATTCAGGAGCACCCAAATGCAAATCCCATCTCAGACACTTACTAGCTATGTGACCGTGGGCAAATCACCTAATCTGTCTGCTTCAGTTCCTTCAGCAGTAAAGTGGGGACCATAAGAGAATCCTACTCCACAGGGCTGTCATGAGGATCAGGTCAGATGATGTTGCTAAAGCACATAGCACAGTGCCTGGCACATAGTGGTACTTGTGCCTCTTCTTCCCCTTCTTGTGTTGAAACTTTGGTGCTTTCTTTGATTTTTACCTCTCTCTTCTTCCTCATTCTAAAATTCCCAAATTCTATCAATTCTTCCTCCATAACATGGCTAGTATCTGCCCCACTTCTCTATTTCCTTTATCATCACCCTCAAATTGGCCTTTATTACCATAGTCCTGGTATGGTAATGTATGGAAGAGATCAATAGCTCCTTACCAGAATTTTTCCCCACAATGATTCTTCAAGTTAAGCATCCTATTTCTTCTTATGCAAAAATCTAGTCCTATCATTGATTTCTCCAGGAATTATCAGCAGGTCCTTATTCCTTACAGAGTAAAGTTCAAACTCTTTTACTTGGAAATTAAGACCTCCCAAAATTTAAAGCCTATCTCAACTTTTCCAGGTTTATTTTTATTCTATTCACTACCATGTTCTTTAAATTCCTATTGAACTAGAACAAATTTGATCCCCTGAAAATGATCTATATTTTTGCATCTCTTTGTCTTTGCTGATGCTGTTCTCTATAGCCAGAATGCTCTCCTCCTTTCTTCACATTTTAGACTCCCATCAATTCTTCAAAGTCCAACTCAATGCCACTTTCAATTGCCTGCTCATAAAGCATCCATTCCTACATAGGACACATCCAGAAACTCTAGCTGTCTCTCTTTACCGTAGCAGTTTCCCTGTAGAAGTCCAGTCAATTCCAAAAGACACTAGAAATGCTCCCCATGTGTCTATGCTACTGCCAGGGTGAATCAAATGAATGACAAACTCACCCATCAGATCAAGACCAACAGGAGCAGCTAGACAAGTAGCCAAGAACCTCAGTTACTTGGGGATTTGAGGCCCAGGCATCTCACCCTAACAAACTGCAGGTCATTTTGCTTTCACAAAAGGCAAGACAGTCAAGGTCTTTGAAAGTCAAATGACAATATGACAAATTCAGCTAAACACTAGCAATCTAGGAATACTAGGTTTCTCACATTAAATTTCCTGTCAACAACTAAATAGGACTCAGTAATACACAACTCAGTGTGGGAATACTTCTATACAAATCCCCTTAAGTGTGGGGGGGAAGGACTCCCCTTCACCCCAGTTCCATTTAAACAGTGAGTGTGGGATTAGCTTTTTACCAAGAAATCTTGACTTTCAAAGTCCAAAACAGAAAGACAAATAGGCTAGCTCAGTTCCTATAGAGAGCCCAGTCACAGTTCCAAGTTCAAAACACTATCAGATCTCAAGTCCTAGGGTATCGTAGCTTCTCTGGGCTTTCCCTGCCCATCTGACTAGCTGCAACATCACAAATACAATCCTGGCTCCAAGGGCCTCAAAGTTCCAATATCAAGTAAGCTGGAAATGGCCGCTGGCACCTGAAACAGAGGACAAAAGGAAACAGAACAAGATACAACACCCCCAGACACATCAAGGAGAGTGATGGAGGTCTTAAAAGAAGAAGGTGGGAGACAGGTATCCCATGCCTCCCTTTTCCAATTTTATTTTATCATCTTTTTCTTTTTGATGTGTCCTAAGATTAAAGATTCCTCTTCCACCCCAGGTCACACCAAGAAAAAGAGACCACAGAGGATATTATGATGTGGATAGGTTTTGGCTTATACTGATGAAAAGATTACTCACATCCAGAAGACCATGAATTTATTGAAGTATTGATGTATAAAAAAAGGAAGGACAAGGTTTAGAACCTTGGCCACTCATTAGGGAAAACAACCCAGGTACAATACCACAGTGGGTATCCAAAGAAATAGGAAGAAAGAGAAAGGAAGCCAGGAAATTGTGAACATCTTGAGGATCATTTCTTTTTTCCTATCACACAATTTTACCTGGGATTAATCTCTTTCATGGTAACTAGGTAGCACAGTGGATAGAGTGCTCTGTGAGTCAGGAAGACCTGAGATCATATGTGACCTCAGATCTTTTACTTAAGGTCAAGTCACTTAACCCTGTTTGCCTAGGTTCCCAGAAAATGATCTGGAGAAGGAAATGACAAGCTATTCCAGTATATTTGTTATGAAAACCTCAAATGGAGTCACGGAGAATTGGACATGACTGAAACAACTCAACAACAAAAAATCTTTTTCATACCACAAAAGTAATATAATGCTTAGTAATGACTTAATTTGTGAGCAAAATTCAGTAATGACCAAGTTAAGGAGTCAGTTTAGAAGAAATAAGACTGCTATATGCCCCTTAAATAAGGAAACTTCCATGTTTAAGAACATTTCTAGAGAGAGGGAAAAGAAATGGCAGGTAGGAATGAATTTTTCTGTCTAGCTTTTGGAGGGACATTGATAATAAGGGAATATCTACCCTTGAAAAAAAGCTGACATTCTCTTTCAATACAAAAGGAACAGAGGTATAAATTAATGTGCAGACTTGATTTCAAACAAGAGACTATTGATATAAACCCAAGGTAAGGTGTGGGTGATAACACTGTCTGGGGACCGAACCTTACAGTCTTCATGACTTGACATTACTTATTTACAAATGAATTTCCCTTTATTCAGCTCTAGAAACAATGGAGAACTGAATTTCTGAGAGTTTATTTTTCCTATTCAATGGGGGTTTGCAGTAGAAATTGAATGAAGATCACAGTTGAGGTAGGTGTGTATAGTAGAAACTCTAATAGTTACGAATGTGTGCTTGACCTACAAGTTTGAATAAATACTTTCTAAAACAAAGGTTCTTATCTGGGATCTATAGAACCCCCTAAGATGTTCATGGATAGATTTCAAGGTTTTTGTGAACTTGGATAAGGGAAAATATATATATATATATATATATATATATATATATATATATATATATA
>NW_027186304.1:87292374-87358510 GCF_028583685.1 Petaurus breviceps papuanus
TATATATATATATATATATATATATATATATATATATATATATATATGTATATATTCATATTATAATTAGTTTCCTGTAATCCTCTGTATTTTAATTTCTGCATTTTAAATAGGCTTCATCAACCTGCCAAATGGATCCATGAAACAAAAAATAACTAATTTTTTTTAAAAGTTTGTAATCATTTAAAATAAAATAATAAATTTTGAAATAATTAACTTGGTAAAGGAGATTTAGCGGGACAGAATGGGAGTTTATAAAGTAGATAGGACATAGTGGATATCTAAAATATGAATCTGTGAGAACAGACTGACTCTTCAACAAAATTCAGAACCTGGTAGAGCCCACACAGAGGGTAAAACTAATGAATGAATGGCAATGAATTGATGGAAGGATCTTTCTTCTTTGGGAAGAGCATTTAATTTGACTGAATACTCACATTGCCCTCTAGTGTTTGATGGATTTTAATATTCAGTGGTCCAAGTGTCCATATTTTCACAAACACTAGAAGAAAGGTGGTGCAAAGAGAAAAGCCTTGAGAGCAATCAGGGGACCTTAGTTTTAATTTCAGTTTCATTTGCATAATGGGGGGGTTTAAAGGAGATAAAATCTAAGATCTCTTCCAGCACTAGAATTAACCAATAAAATTAGGTTTGCATATTCATTTAGCTAGTGATGTTTCCCATTCCCCCTGGGGGAAAAATGCTTATGCTTGAGTGAAAAATGGAAACATAATCTTTTTTTAAATTTAGAAAGAATCTCCTCTAACTAAAGGAAAGAAAGCAATTTTTGAATTTTTTGAGGCATGTGATGCTTTTCATTTTATTTTCAGTCCTAGTCTCTGAAGGTACAATGCACCTACATATGTGTGATTTTTTAAAAGGGTGCCAGGAATAATAACTACTCACGTAAATCTACATTATACATTCAAATTTACCAGACACTTCTCTCATGACTACATGGTGTATGTGGAAAGAACACTAGATCTGACTTTGCTGATTATGAGCTATATAACCTCAGGCAAGCCTTTTCAACTCTCTAATCCTCAATTTCCACTTCTGTATAACCTGAGGATTAGACTATATGACTTTCATATCTCTTCCAGCTTTAAATCCTGAAAAACAATGAGCCTGTGAAGTGGCCATATGTAATCCCAGTCCCAAAGCCCATGGGTATGGGACTCTTTCCTTCTTGGTGGATGCCTATGCCCCATGCCTCTGTCAGGGGCTAGGCAGAATTGGTAAGAGCAGAAATCTTCTTGAATCTAGTCATCTTGGATCTGTCTTCTCATTGCCCAAGTCTTTGAGCTTCCAGTGCTGCAATCACTTTGAGTACTTTTAGATTCCAGCTTCAAAAGAGAAGATCGAAGCTGATAACCCCACCTCAGATTGCTTAAGGAAATGGATCCAGGAAGACACTAACACTAGAGGAGCTGGCAGTCTCTATCACATCCCTATTCCTAGCACAATTAACACTATGTCACATAGGGTATAAACTATTTTTAAGTATGTATGCAGGCATATGTGGTTGGGAGTCAGACAGGAGAGGACATGTATTACATTTAACCCTATTTCATAGCTATCACCTGAGAAGGACGCACCCATGTGAGAGATTTCAGGAATCTGCTTTTGGGAGAAGATATTATTTCTTGGGTAGGAGTAGCCTCTTTCCTTTAGTTGTATAACTGGAATTGGTCATATCTTAAATTCATCTAACTGTGGCATGATCGTTCTCTTTCTGGTGGTATCCAAGGATACAAGTCCAGTTCACCTAGAGCAGGGGCACTAGGCTTTAAGCTAGGTGGGGGGAAAGGTCACCTTCTTTTTCCCTTTTTTCCCAAGGCCCTGAGAAATGAGCTTGGGATTTTAGTCATGACTTGGTCTATCTCCAATTCTAGGTGCAGAGAAGCAGTGTAATGAATCCAGGAACTTAAACTATGTCAACCTTGGAGCCATAATTCTAGCACACATGTTGTTGCTGCTGCCAGCCCATCCAAGAAGCCCTGAGAAGCCAGGGTGCAGGACACAAGCCAGAGTTGGGGGTGGCACTGAACTTTGAACTTAGAACTTGGTGGGACAAATACTATATAGGAATTGAGTTAAACTGTGAACCCTATCATTATTCACTCCACAGAGAACAAGAGGATTTTATTAATAATAGTAAAAATATGGGATTATTAAGTCCTTAGCTATTGAGGGGGAATGTTTATATATTTATTCATACAATACTTTTGAAGTGAATGTTCCAAATCTGATTGTTAAGATGAACTGGAGTGCTGGGAACCCCCTCAAATCACAACACAATTGGTGGCTTGAGTCAATGGGATTCCAGTTTAAAAATCATTACAGATAAAATTGCCCATTCTTGAAAATAAAGGTTCTAAAATAAAGTATTGAAATGTCTCCTGTTCTACTATGTGATCCAGGTTCAACATTTCAAGGAATGAAGACAAAGACTCAGACTAAGTTTACCTATAGAGTTTTTTGAACAACATGGAAATCAGATGAACGTATTCACTCATACAAGAATCTAAGATGTTGTGCCTATCTTTGGTTCAATTCACTGTTACCCACACAATTATATTGAGAAATGAGGTTGTATGCATAACTACCCCTCAGAAGATCAATTGTACCAAACAATGATAGTCACACTATATAATATCAAAGTATTGTAGTTTTATGCTGAAGTAAACAAAAAGGCCTGAGGTTCTGTGCTGAAGTAAACAAAGGAGCCAGTGTTGAATAGAGTCTATAAGATTAAATACAAGGATTAATAGAATTTTGGAGTCAAAGATTGAATTAATGAATATTAATCTTTCAGTTTAGCTGTCTCTCCCCTCTCTCTGGACAAAAGGAACCTGGTGTTCATCTAAGAAATGTGGAATGGAAACTGTTACTAATCATTCTTAATTTCTTCTCCTTTTATTCATAAATTTTTGATAGCTAAGAAAAAATAATTCATGATAAAAATTGTATGATCACCCAAGAATGAAGTGGGAAAGCTTTATGTAGAGCTATTTAAGGAAGAGAAGGTTAAAAAATGTCAAATGATTACAAAATTGTGGTTGAAGCATAGTATGACATAGTAGATAGATAGTATGCTGAACTGAGCCATTGAGTCAACAAATATTTATTAAATGCCTACTATGTGCCAAGCTCTGTACTAAATAATGAACTTGGGCTCAACTCCTACCTAAGTTACTTTCTAGTTGTATGACTTTGGGTGAATCATTTAACTGTCCTGAAGCCCAATTTCCCCAGGTAATGCAACAGACATAATAATCCACCTACCTCTCAAGGCTATTATGAGGATCAAATCAGATAATGCATGTTAAGGGCTTTGCAAACCTTATGAGAGTAAATGAGAGTTATTAGAGTATTATTATCAGTCACTCATCTGCTTCCAGTTTTACATGTTTCTTGGACAATATTAGCTGAAAAAAAAGTGCTTTAAAGGAGGATTATCAACACTGAAGAACACGTGGACAGGGATGGAAGCTGAGACTGCATTGGCATAAGGTACTCCCAGGAGAGGGAAGTCCCACTGCCAATGAATATTGAAGGCTCCTCTGCAGTTTACTGTCTTAGAGAGTTGCCTAGTGCCCTGAGAAATTGAATGACTTGTCCAGGGTCAGGCAACCAGTATTTATTCAGAGTAAGACCTTCCTGGCTTGAAGCTGGTTTTCTATCCATCACACTCAGGTGCTTCTCTAGAGGTACAGAACTAACAGTATAGCTCAGGCTTCTTTAAAGTACAGTTGTGGACATGCTGTCCACCGGAGATGAAACTAGGAATTTTACCTCCTCCCATTTATCCTCAACTTCCTCTGCCAGACTTTTTTCTGTTCTCAAGTCAGGACAGATGTTGTTGCCACACACATAAGTGACATCTCCATGATGAGACCTGCATTGTGCCCCCTTCCTTATTGTGCTTGGAGGCTCTCTTACTTGTGTCCTTCTCCTCACTCCACCATCATCATCAATGATCCTGGTGCAGGAACTTCATTTGATACCTGATGCTGTTTCCTTGTAGAGTGACCTCTGAGTATGTGGTATTATAACATGAGCCTTGCTTAGTTTTAGGTTAATAAATGGGACTTTGTACCATGTTGAAACTATTTTTAGAAGTAATAGGATGAACTGGCTGCATTCGTAATCCACAAAATCCCAGATTTTCTGGTAAGCACCTAAAGCATAGTGCTGCCTGCTCTTTCTTAGAAGAAGGTTTGGGGTTGTGAAATATACTTTTTTTTTCTTTAAATACAGGAGGTAAAGGGAAATAAAACACATTATAGATCTGGAATTCTTTCTTGTTGTCCAGAGGTCTCACAGGTCATGACTCTATGCCCTGGTCGAATTCTCTAAATATTTCTCCCAGCACTTTCTTTAGTGAGAGCCAAAAATTAGTTGAAGAACAGACAAGAATACAGGAGTAATCATAAGCTGTGCAGATACTTAATGCCTTAATTTTGCAAGCAATATAAGAGGAACATCTTACTGTTCATACACCTAAATTGAACTAAAGTGTCTGAGGTTAATAAACTAGGAACCTTCTTTTGAGAATGATACTTTTCAAATTTATGTATTTATTTTTCTTGATTCATTCTCCTTAGTCATATCTATGAGTCAGTTTGATTTCATGAATATAGTGTTAGATTTAGATTCAAGAAGACTTCATTTGGAATACCATCCTGGAAATTTACTAGCTATGGGGTCAGGGAAAGAAGCTGCTTAATTTCTCTGGCCCTCAGTTTCTATATCTATAAATTTTCTAAAAATAAATGTTCTAGTTCCTAACTTTCAGGGTTGCTGTGAAATTCAGAAGAGCTAATGTATGTTAAAAATGTTGTAAATGCTAAAGTTCTAAATACAGTTCAGTTATTATACTTTTTGAATTTGCATATACTGATTCTATATTTTTATAATTAGTATGGTCTGATTTCCAGGCTCTTCCATGAAAATCAATAGCAAAACATTAATGGAGATTAACAAGGAAGTGAGGGTAGGAAAAACACATGGAAATTATAGAATTTTATTTGTTTACTTGTATTTAACAATGTGTAGTTTTCAACCAGATTTCATAAATTAATCTTTGGGGAAAGTTGGTCCTTCAGGAGTGACTGTTTTTTTTTAAATGACATTGAGCTTTATTTCCATTCATCTCATTTTATGAAAAGATAAACTCCATTTCAGTTCATTTTTTGAGATTTGATATATCATACTCTGATATCAGTACAGAAAGAATCAGGCAACCTTTTCTTCCTTCTCCTCTCTGCCTGTCCTCTCCCCTCCCTACATCTAGCTTATAGCTCTTTCTACTTCTTTTGTTTCTTTCCCATTCCACACTTTGCATGTCTAGCCAGGGTGGGTTTACTTATTACTTGGCCTCCCTTGGGGGATAGAATGCTGTACTGAAAGTCTATAGCAAAATTCTTTAAAGCCTGATAAAACTCCATGGACGACCACTTACAGAAGTTTGTGTTGGGATATTTGTTCTACAAACATGACCCAGGGAAGATTTATCTTTTAAGTTATTTACTCAGCATTTCTAGAAGTTGCTGCCCAATCATATGGTTTCACTTAATACAACTGGCATAGGTCAGAAAGAAAAGGGCCTTTAAAACAACATTGCAGAGATGTTGGGTAAAAGGTTGGGAGGAGGGGAATAATTCTGGGGGGGGGTGAACCTAAGCCAAATCCCAAAACAAATATTTAACTTTTTTCAGGTTTCTATAGCAAAATGAATATGTTTGAGAATAATGGATTTCTGGAAATTCTTCTCTTTAAAGGTTGACTGACTAATCACAAAGTCAAGTGAGACCTGGACAAGATCAAGAACAAAGTTTAATTTTCTGTGTTTCATGCACATGCTACAGAGTTAATTAAAATAGAAATTATACAAAATTATGTAGATTGTCAGCAAAAATATTAAGAGATTATGGTATTAAGATAATGTTTCATTTGTAAAGGGGTACATTTTCCCTTTATTCTTTTTAAATGACTAGTATAAGGGGTGGCCAGGTGGCTCAGTGAGTAAGGGCACCGGCTCCAGTGTCAAGATGACCTGGGGATCAAATCTGGGCTCAGACACTTAGCACCACACCCAGAAATAACTGGCTGTGTAACCTTGAGCAAGTTACTTAACCCCGATTGCTTTTAAAAAAAAATAAATAAATGACTAGTATGGAAAAATATTTTGCTTTTTGATTTTCCTCACTTTCATACTCCTGACCTCTCTTTTACAGAACTACTTTTTGAATGAACGGAAATTAATTGTTTTTAAGGGGAGGGTTGTAGTTTTGTGGTGTGTGCGAGGGGAAGGAAATTGTATATGAAAACTGTTATTTTCAAAGGTATAATGAGTGACAAGGTTAACTTATCATACCTTCATGAGGTGGAGGCATCATTCTAAGATCATAGCCAGTAAACATTATCTCATTTGTCTGTAGGATTGAATCTGGCCCTAGAAAAGATATAGGGAGTTGTAAAGACAAAGTCCCTTCCCCCAGAACCTTACAATAAAGGAAAATCTACTTTCTGATTAAGTTGAGCAAATGTTGGTATATTTTTTCCCTTTAGATTTATATTTCCATTCTCTCTGCTCCACTCCTGTGCTTCCCAAATTCAATCATATTAAATTCATTTATTGAAGCTTGTCTAGTTTGTAATTCTTAGGCAACTACTTCTTTTCCCTTTCACAGCTGATATTTTATTTTAGTTTAATTTTTTTACTCATCAGTGATCTTGTCTAGTCCTCTAAAACTCTCAAAGATAAATAATGTAGTTTTTGAATGCGCAATTTATGGTACAAATAGAATAATAAATGGAATTTATGTCATGTATAAAAAACCTAAACCCACCAAACTTATCTAAAGAGTCAATGAATTCCATCACTTTAATCCTGACTAATATTTTAGAGTGAGACTTACATTAGAAAGATTTGTCTTAGCAGCCCCTGATTATGAATGCATTTTGGGGATGAAAGTGAAAAAAATTAGTCTTTCAATCTTTAGGTGTTCTTAGTTCCCAAAGATTGTTCTTTTCCCTCTCAACTATTAGTAATCCTAAACATTTTTGTCCATATCTTGATTGTTTCCAGCCCACACAATTAGAATATATCAATGAATAAATAAGTGAAATTCACAGTCTCTAATTCCCACTTTATCTCCAGCTTTACATCTTCTTGGACTAATTTTTTGTTCTAATCAAAATAGTCTGATAATGTAAACTTTTTCTCCCTTCCCTTTTCCTACCCTTATTTATATATGTTGGGAGTATAAAGGAGAAGCATTCCCAAGGTCATGAAAGAGAGACAAGATGTTTTGAGAAGTCATGGTTGAATATTTAGCTGTTAAGGCATAAAGAAGTGATTATACATCTAAAAAGTCACATGTTTCCATTTACTGTCTTTGTCACTTGCCACCCTGGCACTCACATTCTTTTTTTTTAGTAATTTTATCTTTTTATTCATCCTTCCTCTTTTATTTCTTTCCATTTTTGGATTTAGAAAAGCCCATGCTTTTGCCAAGTTGACATTCAGTGTTTTCCTTCTTTCTTTTGGTTGGTATAGTTTTGTTATTGGAAGTCTTTCAACAGTGTCTCATCAAGTGCCAGATTTCCATTTCTCCTTCATCCTTAAACTTGTTGTCTTTTCCACCCGTGCTTTGATCTTGCCCAAGTCTGCATTCCTGAAACCTATCTTCTTTGTGCTTTCTCTATTCAATATCTCTTTCAAAATCTAGGAGGTGCCATTTTATATTTGTATCACTCACATTGCTTTCTAATTACATTTTTCCCACTCTTCTTTTTTCAAAAACCGAATCTGTTTCATAATAGCCTTTCACATGCTTTCATATTTTTAAAGTTATACTTTGATGTGTATATGGGTCATTAAAACCCCTCTCTCATATTAAGGTGATCTTGTTTGGAAAGTATCCCTGAATAAATATGCTTTACTCAATTTCCCTGAGGATAAGGAAATAGTCTCTGATATGTCTGTCTATTCTTACCATCAATGATCTTTGAATTTCCATGAACTTCTCTGAGAAAATTAACCTGTTTAATAGTTGTCAAAATTCATACCTCTTTGATGGCATCAGATTAATAAACCTTTCTTGGATCTGCTATATAGCAAAAATTATGCCTACTGTTTCGTTGTGTAATCTAGTGTCAGTTCAGTGATATTAGCTAGGATATTGTCAATGATAAATATTTTATGAAGACAAATTTATTTGAAAATTATCTGTATTTTCAAACAAATCAACCTTATTATTCAATGACCTGAAACAGGATAAAGTCAAAATTGATGATACACTTATGACCTTCCTTGTTAAGCTAAAGAAATAATAGAAATGGTGGTTTGTTAAATAAATGGAGTGGAAAGAAAATGCACTTGGATTTCAAAGATATATATGTCACTATCAGCTTCAAGAGGAAAGATAGAAATTTTGATGTCAACATCCATGATAATTTCACCAATCAATGATTTAATTATGGAATAATTCCAGGATCAGTGTAGTCAAATTTCCTTCCATTGCCTAGACAAAATCAACAATTTTCCTAGAAACTTGCAAGCATGATACATAGATAAGCTTTCACAGACTTGCCATTGAAAGGGCAACCCAACCCTCTAAGTACCTCTAGGTGCTCTAGAAAGCCAAAAATTTCTCTTCAATTATGGGAAATATAGGTGGGAAATGTTGGATAATGAATTTGCAAATCAAAAATCTTTGTAAAATTAACACTGTACGTGACCTTAAAGATGATTTGGGGGGAGGGTATGTAAACTAGAGCTGTGAATTAAATTGCATAGGAAATAATCAGCAAGGAAACTCCTCTACCAGTTGCCACCTATTTGGCAATTTACAATCTTAGAAGAAATGGAGATTAAATGATGTTTCTTGGATCACACAGTCAGTATGTGTCAGAGGCAGGATTTGAACCTTGGCCTTTCTGAATCTGAGGCTGGCCTTCCTTGTGGCAAAATTCCTGACAGACAGTCTTTCAGCTTATATTTAAACTTTAAGTAATACACAATCCATTTCTTGGGATGGGGGTCATTCCACTGCTGAACAGTTATTATTTTTATTTCCTTCAAAGTCCAGAGTGATTTCCCCATCTTCTATGAAACATTCCATGATTCTCCCACATGGAAGTAATCTCTCCTCATCCTCATTTATCTCATAGCACTTTGGTGATTCTCTATATTTATTAAAGTCTAAAGTAAAGGACTGTGTCAAAGTTTCTTTTAGACTTTGGCTGGCTATATATGCATATGAAAAAGCCAGGACAATGGGCTAAGAATGTAGAAGAGAAAATAACCTTTCTCCTCTCCTCCCTCCCTGGGACCCAACAGGCTCAATGTTATCTTTATGGCTTTTCCTCAGCCCATTCATCTACATGGAAGAGCTAAAGAGGCTTAGAGTTTGAAAACTTAATCTTCTAAACTACTAAGTAAATATTAGTCAAATAATCATTACCTGATATATGGCATAACCTTCAGAGATTAAAATTGCAAAGTATATACAATATTCATCATAAACTAGGGTGAAGTCTTTGACAAAGGGGCTCAAGCACATGTATTGGGAAAAAAGGTATAAAAAATGATTGGGACTGTGAGTGGTAGCTATATGAAAAGAACCCATTCTAAAGAGATTGGCATCCAGGGGAAGAACCTTCTTTTGGAGATGAAAGGATTCACAAGACTCTAAAGAGTATAAGACAGGAATGCTTTTTGTTGATCAGAGAAAAAGGTTTGTGTTTTTTCTAAAATGGCTATTGCAAGAAAAAAGCCTATGGGATTTAGACTAAAAGATCACATAGGTGCTTAGTCTTCTCTTGGGAAAGAGATAGATAGGAGTTAGCTGAGCCAGAAATTGGAATCAGAGAGATGCTCCATAGTCAAAACTAAGCCAGCATAAAACCAATCTGAATTAGATAAAGATTACAAGCCACTGGTTGTGTGGAGAGGAGAAGAGAGGAGAGGTGGGGAGGGGATATAAGCAGGATGATGCATAATACCACTGGAAAAAATCAGTGGTACTGGTGTGTTAGAGGTATGAGATGATCCACCATTCCTGTGCCCTGAGCATAACTTCTTAGATCAGTTCATGGTTTTGTTTTTTCATTTTGGTGTGTCTCTCTATATATGTTCCCTAAGTATATCTCTTCTTCCTACTGATGATGTATATAACTATGAAAGAATGTGCCCAGATTTATGTGGGGAGAGTATTTTTGTTACTTACCTTTGATAACTATTCCATTTTATAAATTCTTGTTTCTAAACAAACGTATCCTTTTACTAGATATGAACAGTAAAAGTAAAACTCTCTGCTTTCCATCTTTTCTACCCGTAGTTGGAAAAATATGTCATCTTGAAAAGAAAATGAAAATAAAGAAGAATAGTTCATCTGCCTTGGACATCAGATTGTAGAGGTAGAGAATAGGTTTGGTGTCTGCTTTGTCCATTAGACTTAGGTCTCTGGCAACAAAACTATTTATTGAGTAAGTGGTAGAATGAAGGAAAGGATGACATAGAGGAGAATTCACTATATACTACTAGAATACCTGCCCCCCAGGTACACTCTGCTCTGAGAAGCTTGGAATGTTCTGGAATGAAGGTTGGGTACCTTGAGGAGGTCACACTTATCCTTTAAAATACCACTCACAGAAAGAGTGTCATCAACATTGTCACTAGAATATATTATTTGCTAAATTTATTTTTGTTAATAATGATATCATTATGATAAAAAGGTAAACCTACCATTGGATTTGTTGGCTATGATTTTGGGGACAATGGATCTAAAGTTTTCTTACCTAGGGTAGTCTAAGGTAGCTGTTCTGTGGTAATCCACCACATGAGGTTGAGTAGGGATTATCACCAAGGACTATGATCATTCTTAATAATTATTTATGTAAATGTATAGAGATAGGTGCTACAATGCTGTATTGAGCATTGGGTATGAAGTCAGGAAGATAGGAGTTCACAATCAGACCTCAGATACAGTCTAACTGTATGACCCTACACAAGTCACTTAACCTCTATCTCTTTTTCCCTTATCTATAAAATGGGGATAATAAAAGTGCCCACCTCCCGAGGATAAAATGACATATTTACTAAGCATTTTGATGTCTTAAAACACAGTATAAGTACAATATATGTGTGTGTATACACATACACATATATGTATATATTATATATAAGTATGCTGGCTTTTGATAATGATGATGATGATGGTGATAATTGTAATGGTGATGCAGTCTTATCTTTCCTGATAGATCACAAGATCTTAAAACATTAGAAATTATATAGTTTCACATTTTTACTCTGAGTTCCTAGCATCATGACTTGTGCATAGTAAGCATATAATATCATCGAATTGAATAGCTGGCACTTAAATATTTTTAAATGGAACTAAATTCAAAGTTTATCCTATAATGAGTTAAAATGATACAGTTGAACTAGATCTCTGTACTCTTATATTTCTATATTTATTTGTAACTTCAACCCATTGGTCATAGTTCTGCAGAACAAATACAAATATTGTTCAATCCTTCCAGATATTGTTGCTTTTGTTCAATATTTCCAGTCATGTCTGACTCTTTGTGACAAGGACCATTGCATGCTAGGCCTTTCTATCCTCCATTATCTCTAGAAGTCTATCCCAGTTCGTCTTTCTTGTTTCAATGACATAATCTATCCATCTCTTCCTCTGCCACCCCCTTTTCCTTTTGCCTTCAATCTTTCCAAACACCAATGTCTTTTCTAATGAATCCTATCTTTTCATTATATGGTCGAAATATTTCAGCTTCAGTATTTGACCCTCCAGTGAATAGTAGAATTAATTTATTTAAGTATTGACTAATTTGATTTTCTTACTGTCCATGGGACTCTCAAAAGTCTTCTCAAGCACCGTAATTCAAAAGTGTCGATTCTGTGGCTCTCAGCTTTCTTTACAATCCAACTCTCACAGCCGTAATACTGCTACTAGAAAAACCATAGCTTTGACTACATGTTCCTTTGGTGACAAGATGATTGTCTCTGCTTTTTAGTATGCTGTCCAGATTTGCTGTAGCTTTCCTTCCAAGGAGCAAGTGTCTTTTAATTTCATGGCTACAAGAACTGTCTGCACTGATCTTTGAGCTCAAGAATATAAAATCTGATACTGCTTCCATGACTTTTCCCTCTGTCAGAAAGTTACAGACTGGTTGCTACGATCTTAGGTTCCTTTTCTTTCTTTTTTCTTTTTAATATTAAGCTTCAAGTCAGCTTAAACAATCTCATCAAAAGGCTTCTTAATTCCCCTTTACTTTCTGCCTTCAAAATGGTGTCATCTGCACATCTGAGATTATTTATATTTCTCCTAGCAACCTTAATTCGGCTTTTGATTTATCTAGCCTGGCATTTCACATGATGTACTCTGCACATAAGTTAAATAAGAAAAGGTAACAATACACAACCTTGATCAACTCCAGTGACTCACTATTGTCTCCAAGATTAATTCTAAAATTCTCTGAATTTTAAGACCCTCCATAACCTGGTTTGTTCCTACTTTTCTTACTCTGTATACCCTCATGCACTCTGTAGTCCAGTGATGCACTTCCTTACTGTTCTTTGCACAAAACACCTCATCTCCTGACTCCAAGTTGTTTTTTTTTGCTTGTTTGGTTTTTTACTGACTATCCTCCAAGTTGGACAATCTTTTCCTCCTAATCTCTACCTCCTAGCTTCCCTGGCTTTTTTCACATCTCAATTAAAGTCTCATCTTTAGGAAGATTTTCTCAATCATCTCTAATTCTTGTACCTTCTGTGGATTTTTTCCAATTTATCCTGCTTCTATCTTGTCTGTACATAGTTGTCTGCATCTTGTCTCCCCCGTTAAATTGGAGTCTTCTTGACAGCAGGGACTATCTTTTACCTTTCGTTGTATCCATCCCTAGTTATCACCACAGTGTCTACCATATAGTAGGCCCTTAATAATTGCCAGGTGACTGAATTACTGACATCTTTTGAAGTACTACATTCAGTTCTGGGCACTACAGTTCAAGAAAGATAATGGTAAGTTGGAAAATATTGGAAGACAAACAAGATGATAAATGGCCTTATCTCAATAATGTATGGAGATGGGCTAAAGGAATTGGGCAAGTTTCGCCTGGAGAAAAGAAGACACAGAGGGGAAATTAGAATTATCTTCAAGTATTTAAAAAACTGTCAGGTGGAGGGAAAATTTGACTTGTTTTGCTTGCTCTCAGAGAACAGAACCCAGATCCAAGGGTAGAAGTTTCAAAGAGGCAAATTCATACTCGATGTCAGGAAAAACTTCATAATAATACCATACAAAAGGAGAATGAGGTGCTTCCAGACATAGTAGATTTTTCCTCTTTGGAAGCCTTCATGCATGGGGATGACCACTTGTCAGATTTGGTATTTCATTGTGTAGATATGACTACCTGGTCATTGAGGTTCCTTCTAAGTCTCAAATTTTATGAGACTGAAAAAAGCCACTAGTCAATTATTGACTTTACATACTGTGGATTAAAATTTTGGTTTCCCTTTTCAAACAAGAGAAAGAAAGCTGAATGAGCAGCCCCGATACAACATGGTTGTTTCCTGGAAAACTTTGGGTATTAACAACTTCTTTGGTTTTCTCAGGTCAAAAGAAAATACCAAGGCATCGTTCTGTGGTTTTGTCTTTTTTAAGTTGAATCCTAGTTTCCATTTTTCTGGACAGCAGGGTTTTCCCCCCTTCTTCTTCTTTTTAACCTCATTCTGGCAGTGACTCCAAAGTTTGAGGTAGAAAGTCTTGAATGACACTGTCTTATTTAGTCAATGACCGTAAGAGTGCCAATCATTTACATGCTCTATTTGTTACTCATCTGTTTCCTGAATGGTCTTTCTTCTTATATATTTCCCAACAGGATGTTCTGACTTTATTCTTCTGGGGAGAGTTCAATATACGTAACTCATTTTCATTGATTGTGCTTTACATTCTTAGGCACTTTTAAACACCTTGAAGCCCAGTGGTTTGTTGAATTAGATTGTTTGCAAGGCACTTATGTAAGCAGAATGCTGTACCTTTGTTTAAATAAACACTAGATCTCCTACCCTCCAGGTAGGATGAAGAAAATGTTTAAATAGGAAAAAAGATACTTTCTATGAAAATGAAGTAATAGAGGAAAATGTTATATACAAATTCCAACCTATTGTTTTTCCAAACAATATTCTTGTTATGGTTTCTTCTAAAATTAGATTGTATAAAGAACTTACTAAAAATATGTCCAATGTTCCAGGCACTGAAGAAGAAGAGACAGAAAGAGAACTAAAAATTACATCAGAAATGATGTAATTGTAAGTATCAAGGATGAAAGAAGGCCCCAAAACAGACAACTATAGTGATGGGACTCTGCATATGGCAGCAGCACCACATAGTAGTCTAAGACGATGGAAAACTAAGGAGAGAAGTATCAGTCTTGAGAAGAAACTGTGCCCTTCTAGAGGTCAGAGCCACAGGTCAAATCCATGTTATTATGACTTTGCTCTTGAGGCATTAAATACTTTTATGTTTTTTAAAATTTTGTTTATTTTATTCTGAACTTAAGAAATAAAACAATAATTTCCACAACATAGTAGAATAGGAAAAAAGGGATTATTATACATGAAACTGCAAATCTATTATGTAAAACTTGCTATTCCTTTTAAATATATAATAAAGTTATCACATAATTTTCTTTTTTCTCTTCTCCCCCACCCTGGAAATGGCTACCATTAGACACAAATATGTATATACATATATGTAAAACCACTCTATTCATACTTCTATTTAACCAGTTCTTTCTCTGGATGAAGATAGTGTCTTCCTTCATATATCCTTTATAGTTAAATTGGGAATATATAATAGTTAAAATGACTTGGTCATTCAAAGTTATTCTTTTTTTTTTTTGCTTTTTGGAGGGCAATTGGGGCTAAGTGACTTGCCCAAAGTCACATGGCTAGTAAGTGTGTCAAGTGTCTGAGGCCGGATTTGAACTCAGGTCCTCCTCACTCCAGGGCCGGTGCTCTATTCACTGTGCCACCTAGCTGCCCCAATTCAAAGTTATTCTTAAAACAATATTGTTGCTACTGTATACAATGTTTTCTTGGTTCTGCCTCTTTAGCTCTTCACTATTCCTTCAGTCTTCCCCTACTGATTCCTACACTCTTCTTTAGATGAAAGTTTGTGAGGTGAAAGTTCTTGAGGCTTACTTTTCTTCCCTACAGCGCTTCCCTCTGGACCTACTGTTTGTTGATTCAGCAGGGTTGGCCTGGAGGTATTTACTCTTCATTCAGGCCAAACCTCAGCCTCTGGAGGTCATGTCTTTCCTGAGGTCTTCTCAAGTTGTCTTCAGAGGACAACTGCTTTACCCCTTTATTTTTGCTGCTCTACATTCATTTTGTGGCAATGTTCTGTTTGTTTGTGGAGGAATTTGGAGAGACTGGAATTTTCTGACCTACTTCTCCATCTTCCCCAATACTTTTGTTTTTCAAGTGAGGAAGAAAAAAAGTACCTGGAAATGAAATAGATTTCCTGGACAGTCAAGCTTCTGCATGTAGGGGATCAAAATCTTTTTGTAACAATCTCAGAAGTGCTAAATGAAGTAAGAAGGAATTAGATGAAAAAAAGGTCTTATAGAATAAATACTACTCAGTGAGAGGACACAGATAGTTCTGTGCTCTGGATTAGGACTACATATATCAGGATATCAGAGTGAATTTGGTGAGCAATTCAGTGATTTCCACTCAATCTGCTTCCATTATCTTTATTGTGGTTCCTTCCTGAATCGTGCCCTGAACGTGACTACCTCCTCTCCACTACTTCCTATAGTTATGAACCCATAGAAGCAGTAAATCAATTACCATTTGATCAGCTAAAAACATACTGGTCAGAATAAAGGTCTTTTTATCAGGGACTCTGTCTCCCATATTAAGTCTCTTGTTCTAGTTGGTTTGGTCTTCCCTTAGAGTCTCCTCTGAGAGAGGTGAAGCTAACCTCACAGAACTTGAATCGTCATCCAATGGAAAGCATTCTGGAATCAGGGGACCTGGGTTTGAAGCCCAGTTCTGCTAGATAATAACCATTTTGAACTTGGACTAATCCCTCAAACTCTTTGGGCCCTAGTTTCTTCATTTAAAAAATGAGTTGATTTGTCTAGGTGACCTCTAAGATACCTTCCAATTCTACATCTGTGACCCTATGGTTTTATGCTTCCAAGGATGCTCACCAACAATCAGTCATCTTCACCTCTTAACTATTGCCTTAACTTTATTGAATTTTAATTGCATTTGATGCTATTGAGTATACATAGAAATGGGGACTGACTGTCTTTCTGATTTCATTGGTAGTGGGAACTCCTCAATGAGGAAATTTCCTTTATCAATGCAGATTGGCACCTTTTCTGTAATTTACAGCCTTTTTTTTTTTTGGAGGGAAGTTGGGGTTAAGTGACTTGCTCAAAGTCACATGGCTAGTAAGTGTGTCAAGCGTCTGAGACCGGATTTGAACTCAGGTCCTCCTGACTCCAGGACCTGTGCTCTATTCACTGTGCCACCTAGCCACCCCTTAATTTACAGTCTTAAAGAACGATATAGATTGCTGAGCTTAAGTGACTTGCCAGGGGTCTTGTAGCCAGTATTTGTCAAAGGTGGGACTTAAACTCAGATATTCCAAGATCCAAGACCAAAATTTTATAGATTACATCTCAATGTGCCCACACACATGAATTTTTTGTTTGAATTATATATATATACTTAAATATATATTTGAATTTTAGAATATGTATTAATTACATGTATGTTCATATATATGACAAAATATATGTGTGGGTGTGCATATACACACATTCACATTAGGTTGAAATATATATATTTTTTTAAATCTAAGAAGTTCAAGAAGACTGAATGAACCAAGGTTTATAGATTTTTCTTAAGGCTCAACTCTTTACATTGTTTGTCTTTGGAACTGTCCATTCTAAAGCATTCCTTAAATTCTTTGTACCATATGTTTCTTTTTTGTTACCTAGCTATAGTTTTAAAGTAATTCTGTACTAAATGCATTCTATATTTTCATAGGCACCCAAAAGATTTAATCTATTTTGAAAAGATGAAAAGTTGAACACATGACATGAAAATATATAGGTCCATTTAGTCCTTTCCCACATAGAAGACTATTAGATATCTCTTTTTATGTTTCTTCAAGGAGAAACTATGTGATTTACTATCATATTAAAATATTGTATGTTCTAGCTAAACTGAAACTCACCATCAAATAGTCTTCTACCATACATTATTCTCTCTCTTCTGATTTTTCTTGACATTCTTTCATAATTGGTTGGTCTACATGGGCTCCCTTACATCTCTAATCACTAGGATATTGCAAAATTCTTGAAAGGACGGACTATGTCTGATTTCATCTTTGTATCTCCAGTGCTCATTGTAGAGCCTATATAGTAAATGTGTGATAAATACTGTTTGAATTAATTTGGAAATACATCCATTAAATTCTATTATGCAAAATTACAATTCTGTATAAGTTATAACAATATCTTAATATTTGACCCTCAAGATAAGTCTTGAGGAAATATCTATCTATACAAGTTCTGAAAGAATTGGGTGCTTTCTAAAAATAATTAAATTGAGCTTGCTGCATATCAAGAGTAAATGATAGCCTGTGGATATAATGTGCACCCCATTGGTAACCTCAAAATATTGAGGAAAAGTAGGAAGCCCTCCTGTCCATTGAGTGAACACCCTGTGATGAACTTATGGTAGAATAGGATGAGAATTATGCAGGATGAACAGGAATGGATGGGCTGTGATCCATGTCATTGGAAGAAATATCAACATTGATGAGAGCAAAAATGTATTTGAATACTTTGGTGAAATTTTAATAAAAGAAATTTCAATAAACAGGCAGCCATTTAGGCTTTTCTCTAATACATCATGGGAATTGCTCATCATAAGTTTAGCCAAGGTCACAGAACAATATTAATCATTTCCACTTTGTCCTGCAGTTAATCCTCTGTAAATAAAATTGTTCAATTCAGACTTATTTCCCCTATTGGGAAGTGAGCTAGATTTTTTTCCTCTTTATAATTCATGGCTCAATTTAAGATTAAAAAAAGTATTTCACATGTTACTATAAGATAGTTCATTAGACATCTGAGAAGGCCTTGACTCTTATCTTTTTAAATCTGGATATCAGCCTCTTAGAATTCCTTCTTTCCTTCAACATTTAACTCAAGTGATATCTTCTATATGAAGATTTTTAGATTCACCCAGTTGGTACTGTCCCCTCTCCCACATTATATATATATATATATATTTGTAGATAGAACTCTCTTCATTTTGATCTAGAAAATGTGTTCCTGAAAACTCACAGGGTAAATTCTTATAAGTAAAATACATAATGAACATTAATTTTAATTTGATACATTTTTCTGACTTCCTAAGCCTCCAATTAATTCCCACTTATCATTCATTGATACTCAACATTCAGGTAATTCAACCTTAAATGCAAAAGAAACACAGAATAGTAGAGACAAAAGAAATAAATGAAAACAACAGAAATATCATACTCCCTGAACAAGTTAACATCTCTTGGAAAAGCAAGAAGACAAAGCAATTGTTCCTTCACTTTAGGACATATGATGCATGAAATTGTGACTATTATAAACCAGAAAATCACAAGAACTCTGCTGGTAAAATTTAACTAAACAATCATCAACTGCACAACTGCAAAGATGACCATAGTGACTTTCATTTTCCTCAGTTGCTCAAAAGCTCCACAAAATAGAGGTCACTTCTCATAATTTCTCCTGGTTATTAGTTCTGTGCCTGGCACACAGTAAATAATGTTTCCTGACTGAATATTAACCAAAGGAGGGATATGAAACAAAACTTTCCATAAAGTTGATTTTTGTAATCTAAGTGACTCATAGTAAGCATTTAATAAGTGCCATTTTATTTAGTCATTCATTTATCTCATTTATGTAAGTTTTGTATTGAACAATATTGTTGTTGAAACAAAACAAGAGTTGTCTTTTTGAGGGCAATAGCTATTTCATTGACTTTATATCCTTAGAATATATAATAGTTCCTGGCACACAGTAGGTGCTTCACAAGTGCTTTACTTGCCAGGTACCACTTCCTTCTGACATGAAGCAAGGGTTTATGAGCAATAATGAGATTAAAAGACAGAGAGCATTGAGTGATAGGACCAAAATGGTAGCAGTATGAGCCAGAGAACTGGTTGGTATCTTTATTAATTTAGTGCCTAAGCCCTCTTACTGTTATTAGTGATTAACAGAATGATAACATCATGTGTAGAACCTTAAAAATCATCTTTTGTTAAAGAAGAAAAAGAAGGAGTGTCCCTGGATAGACGTCATTTGGGTCCTCTAATTTAATGGCATATAAAAATATCCCAAAATGAAAAAAAAAATTAAAGCCTAGTTTTCTGTTTATTTCTTCTGTTTGGTAAGAAGTCAATAAACTACCCCAAACATGGGTTCTCTGCTAAGACTCCAATGTCAGCTACTTCTGTGGCCAGCTGTAGCCTACTGTGAAAGGATTCCATTGACTATCACCATCCTCCATACACAGTAGACTAACTATCCAGGAACCCTATTTTATTTTCAGTTATGGCTTCTTTTCTGTTTCCATATTTAAAAACAAAAAGTCTTTCATGCCCTTGGAGTTCCAGTTTTACCAGGCTTTCCCTCTTATTCACAATCATACAGTGTATGATCTTGAATTTATACAAAGTGTTTCACCTTGAAGGATGTCCAAATTCCTTGTACATATACATACATTCTTCCCTTGCCCTCCCCTGCCACCCCAGCATGCAAATCACGTCATCTCTGAAATTCCCGTCTCTTGAGGGTATGTTGTGCTAGCTGTGGAACAGCAGTTTTTCTGTGTAATGTGGCTTAATATGGTACCAAAGACCAGATGACAGGGAAAACAAACAAACAAACAAACAAAACCCCCAAGTTACACTAGAAATGGAATGAGCTAAGGGACTAAATAAAAGTTTACATCTTTAGCCAAGAGTTGAAAGAAAATGAATGTCAAGCCATGAAGAAATATTTTGTATTAAAAACTGTCAAGAATGTTTTTTTAATGCTATGCATGATATTGATTGGCAGAATTAGCTGAAGGGATAGGAAAAGAAGAGATCAGTGGTCCTAACCAAAAGCCTAAAACTCATACATCTTAAATTAGCTAAAGCAGTAAAATATTCTTTGAGGGGAGAGTGCGAGGCAAGTGAGTTTCTCATTTCATGAGGACATATTTCTGGATGGCTGAAAGAAAATATGTGTGTTGGGTAATGTAGAACAAAGAATAGATATAGCCCTCAATTTTAGAATTCTAAGAAAATGGAGAAAAAACCCATAGAAAACCCTAAGTACCAGAAAGCATTTTTTAGGCCCTATGTTGACCTCTGAGTTTCATGTTATACTAGAATAAGTGAGGTAGGACTAGGTGACCCACTAAGTTCCCTTTCTTTTTGGGTAGTCTAATTTTTTGAGTTTGTACTGTTAGAGTAATTTGATGCATTCTAAGGACAAATAGAACCACCCCTTTATATGCAAGAAAGAGAATTTTTGCTTAAAAGGAAAAAGAAGAGGTTAAAATTGAGAGAAATAATCATCTTATCTATACAAAAGAATATGAGAAGGATTGGCACAAAATTTGCTGGTTGAAAAAAAATTTCTGTGTCCCCAAAGATCCATGAGAAGTGATTAAGTATCACGGATTCTATTATTTAGAGCTGAGAAGAATCTCAGAAGTCATATGGCTCAACTCCTTCATTTGACATGAGGGAGCAGAGTCTACAGATGTGACCCACAGAGGTTCAGTGACTCGCTCACTGTCATACCAGAGGAAAAGAGGACAAAACCAGGATTAGATCAGATGTCTTCAGATTACAAATTCATTGTTTTTTTTCTTCTGTGCTATATCCCCTCTCAAGGACATATAATTCCATTCCAAAACCACAATTTTAGTAGATTTAGCAGAAATTGTCCTATGTATTAGAAATGAAACAGTGTCTGCCCTAAAGATGAGCTTATCATAATGTGCATTTAGTTTTAAGTACAGTTCTTTGTGAAAGTTTGAATATAATTCCAATCATTAAAGTTTGATGAAGAAAATATACAATTTCCTTTTTTTTTCCCAAAAAGAAGAAGAGAGAATATTTTGAAATCTTTTTCAGTCAATAAAATGTGAATGCCAGGCAAATAATGGAACAAAATATTTACTTGTTCATTATTTCAGTTGCTACAGAAACAGCAGAATGATTCAGTCACAGTTATGTTAAAGAAGAAGAATATGAGAATATTTTCTTGACCCAGGAAAAAAATATGGGCTTGAAATTAAGGATCTTTAATATGTGCTTTCTTGTTGACTTTAAGAAGTTATTTTGTATTATTACTCATCACATATGTTGATGGCCTAACATCTATTGGACTTACATGGTTTGTGGAGTTTCATGTAACATTTTACTTATAAAACTCATCCAAATAAACTTGGGCATAGATATAGTAACTTCTTGTGAAGAGTTAAAGAGGAAATTTAATAGAAAAATTGGCATGTAAGTCAGGGAAATAACATAGATTAATCAATTCAGAGCTTCTGTACCTTTTTATTTCATATGTCCTTTGCTAGCATAGTAAAGCCTATGGATTCCTAGAATAATATTTTTTAAAATAAACAAAAAAATGTATAGGGGTACAAAGGAAACCAATTATATTGAAATGGACATGTCATTTTTTCCATCCAAATTCATAGACTTCCTGAAATCTATCAATGAACACCTTAGAAATTTGTTTATCCGAAGTTAAGAACCCTTGTTCTACAGGGATAGGGAACCTGTTGCCTCGACGCCACATGTGACCTTGTAGGTCCTTACGTACAGCCCTTTGACTAAATCCAAACTTCCCCTTAATAAAAGAATTTGTTCTGTGAAGTTTGGATTCAGTCAAAAGGTTGCACTTGTGGTTCTTAAAAATAAAAACACATTTGTTATTAACATTTTCATTGACATTCTAATAAGCTGACAGAGGAAATATTGTATTGCCCCATAGCCAAACAGCACTTTTTTTTTTGTTCTACAGGAAAAATATGTTGAATCATCTTGATTCTTCCATAACTTTTATAAGAAGGGAACATTTATTCAACCTGTTATGAACTAGGCACCAAGTTAGGTGCTTTACAAATATTATTTCATCTGATCCTAACAACACTGGGACATAGGTTCTATTACAACCCAGTTTTACAATTGAGAAAACTGAGGCAGGAAGAGGTTAAGTGACTTGCCCAGGCTCACATAGCTGGTTAAGTATCTGAGGTGAGATTTGAACTCAGGCCTTCCTGTTTCCAGAAATCCACTTTATGGATTCCACTCTATCTACTATGACACCTACCTTTTTTGGGAGGGGGGGTGTGTGGGGAAGGGGCAGCTTTTCTGAATTTAAATTCTCTTTCATCCCCAAATCACTAAATGCTATTCTACTGGTTCTTTTGTGTTCATTTTAAGGACCCATAGCTTTTTTTCTTTTGGATATAATACTTCTAAAACTATTATTGTTTCTCTTACCTCCTCTAAAAAGCCCTCTGACTGAAGAATAAAACCAGACACACTGCCAGCTGCCTTGGTCAAAATTTTGGTCAGAAAAATATATTAACTTCAGAAAATAACATCATGCAGAAATGCAACGCCAGCAAAAACACCACCATTGCCAGAGAATACACTCTTGGGTGGGTGGGTGTCTTGATTTGCCTTGAACACTCAATTAAGTGCAACTTTTCTTGTGGTGTATTCCCTTCCACTGATTGGCTGTTAGTTACATATACATCTCCAAAAAAGCCCATCTCAGTTGTAAGTTATTTTTGTAACAAAGGTGCAGCACGAGCTGTATTTTATGATAGGAAACAGATTTTTACCCTCCCTTTTTGTATAGGATGGATGGATAGATAGATTATAGATTAATAGATGATAGATATAGGTCGATAGAGATAGATAGAGAGATAGATAGATGATAGATAGATAGATAGATAGATAGATAGATAGATAGATAGATAGATAGATAGATAGACAGACAGATTAGATAGATAGTCAATAGTAGGCTAAAACTGTGATTTAATTCATACGAGAATCAGATGAACAAACCCTATCAATACAGGTTTCCACTTTCTCTGCAACTTTTAGTCTTAGAGAGATGCCTAGCATACTGACAAATTAGCAGGCTTGCCCACAGTCATTTAGTCAGCATTTTACAGAGGTAGGACATGAACTCATATCTTCCTGCCTCTTAGATAAACTCTCTATTTGCCAAGTGGCCTCTCCTAGCTAGAGCTATAAGATACACCCCTTGATGCTGGGTAAGGACCTCAGGCATCTATGTAAGAGTGATCTACTAAATCCTAGAAGGTTTTTAATTTCTTGGTAGGCTTTCACACATTGGAAATTTCCTAGGCAGATGAAATTGCGTGTTTCTGCATATATCTATAGGAAGAGATATACATAGATAATGATATAGATTAGAGATACAGATTAGCTATAGATATGGATTAAATGTAGATTATGTGTAGATGTCAATGTAGATATGGATGTAGCTATTGATATAGATGGAGAGAGGTAGAGAGAGAGGTAGAGGTAGAGGACATAGAGATAGGGGTATAGACATATGCATGTATGTATACAAGTTAAAATGCCCCTTCCATCTGACTGAACACCTAAGTGCAGTCTTGGTAGGATCATTTATTTAAGCCCAAAGAGAACATTTCCTCTTTTATTGTCACTAGTCGAATATCTTCCTTTCAAATAAGTCCTGTCACTCCCAGAAGTCAAACCAAAGATGTACAAATGTCGCAGTTTGTAATGGGATAATTACAGCACTTACCTCAGAAGCTTGTTGTGAAGATCAAAAGAGATAATATTTGTCAAACACTTAGCACGGTGCTTGGCATATAGTAGGTGCTATTTAAATACTTATTTACCCCCTACTCCTTCCCACCACCAAGACCCAGGCCTAGCCTTATAGTTCTGTACAAAAACCATCAGTGGTTCCCTATTGTTTCTAGAAAAAAGCCTGATCTGTTTTGGTGCAGTTAATACTCCTGAGGTAGAGAAATTAAGCCCGCCATGCTCACTACCACAGGCCACATCAAACTTTTTATTAGGAAAATGATAGGAAGCAGAAACACGTGCAGCATCAGTTACTCTTAGGGTCCAAGATTTCTAAACTCTGGAACACACATTATTGAAACATTCAGCTGGAACATTCAATTCAGTATTCCATTTCTACTTCCATGCAATGACTGGCTGGAACCTACTCCATCTCCATTGCTCCGCCACTTAGAATTTATATCTCATTTCTAGGCCCATTTTCGGATGTCGCTTCCTCCATGAAACTTCCCTTCTTTTTTCTTCCATTATAAACTTTCCTATAGTTTTTTGTCCTAGTTTTGCTCCCTCCTCTGTTTTCCAAATTATACTGACCTATGGTAATAACCTAGTCTGTTCCTAATTCATCAATCCAACTTCCATAAGTCCACAAACTAATAAATAATAATAACTTAATAGGAAAAACTCCACATTTCCCTTTGAGGTCATCCGTAGTTTTTGAGGTTGATTTTTAGAGGCAAGCACAGCTCTCCAAGGCATATGCCTTTACATGTTGATCAATTACTAAAATGAATGGACAATCATTCTGATCCAGTACTGCACTTCTTTTGCTTGATGAGGCAAACCAGATCTCTTATATACTTATGGTATCTTTTTTTTTTTTTTGCTTTTTTGGAGGGGGAAGGTAGGGCAAATGGGGTTAAGTGACTTGCCCAAGGTCACATGGCTAGTTTTTTGTGTTAAATGTCTGAGGTCAAATTTGAACTCAGGTCCTCTTGACTCCAGGGCCAGTGCTCTATTCACTGTGCCACTTAACTGCCCCCATAGTGTCCTTTTAAATCATCAATTTGCAACATAGTGAATGTTACAGGTCATGGCAAAATAGCCCAATATATATTGGGTGTGCTGGTTGAATGAACCAATACTTTTTGTTCCTATGAAAGTCATGTTGGCATAGGGTAGAAGATTCAGGAAACATGTTCAAGTTTAAGTTCAGATTTTTATTTGCTGAAGGCTGCTGACTCTCAAGGCCTCAGTTTCTTCATTGGGAAAATAGAGATAATACTTGCACTTTCTACTTCATGAAGTTATTTTGAAGAAAGCAGTATACAAGTATTAGTTGCTATTATCATTTAGAATTATTTATTGAAGAGTTTAATTTCTCAGGAAGAAAACTGCCATTCAAAGTTAAAAGGCAATTGCTCAACATTTCTATTTAATTATTTATACTACAAAAATGAAATTTAATATTCCAGTTCCAGGGAGAATATGCTACTATAATTATATGAGCATTATCTAATTTCATTTTCTCATTTTTTATTGTTTAATTCTGATATAGATGGACAAATGAATAAATATTTTTAATGAAATACAGTTATTAATTCCATCGTAGAATGCTTTTGTGTTTTTTAACATGTTTAGAAATTAACAAAGTTAAACTAGCTTGGGTAGTATTCCATTTGTCCTGAGGAAAAAAAAAATCATTTTAGGGGAAATAAAAATTTGACCTCTAAGTGATTAATTTGAATTATTCCATTATTTTTCTTCAAATTTATTTCATCTGCCAATTAATTGAAGATCATCAGATTCAATTAAATTTTTTCTTAAGTGCCTATAATGTGCCAGACACTGTGCTAAAAATACTTATTATCTAAAGACAAAAAAGAAACAATTTCTCCTCCCAAAGACCTTACGCTGGACTGGGGATATACAACATATATAAAGTTAGGTAAATAAAAATGTAGCAAAATAATATAGCATAATTTCAAGAACAAAAGTACAGTAATAGCTGGGAGAATCAGAAAGTCATCCTAGGAAAGGCAGCACTTGAGTTATCCTTTCAATGAAGCTCAGGATTAAATCGGAGAGGTACAGTAGGAAAACATTTCAAATATGAGACTCCACTCTTCAAGGCATGGAAGTAGGGGATGAAATGGATATAACTAGGTAATCTAATATATCATATGTGGTAACTAACTCTGGTTGAAAAATCTGAGGCCTTTTCTGCATATTAAAATTAAAATGTTAGTGGGAATTTTAGTTCAGTTGTAGAATCACAACTTTTGGCAGCTAACCAGTGCAGTACTTTCAGCCATCTTTCTGTCTTTGGAGCCAGGACTCTATTCACTGTGCCAGATACCTACCCAGAAAGACTTAGCTATGTGAAACCAAGCAAATCACTTAACCTCTGTCTGCCTCAGTTTCCTCAATTGTAAAATAAAGATAATAATAACACCTGCATCATAGGGTTGTTGTGAGATCAAATAAGATAATATCTGTAAAATACTTAGCATGGCATCTTATACATAGTAGGCACTTTATAAATATTTATTCCCTTCCCTATGCTATTTAGGTATTTAGTTTCTTGAAAAATATGAATATACACTGAGAGCCTAAACTGATTTTCAGATGTAGATACAGATACAGAATTGATTTTTTCCTTAATGTCAGCTAACTCTTGTTTGGTGTTTATAACTTATCCTAAAAGAGCTTAAATGTTTATTTTTTCTCGGTCGTATATGTTCATGTTTTATAATTATTATATTTTTGTGAAGATAAAAAACAATTTGGGGAGTGTCAGCTTAGGAAAAAAGCAGGTGTGATTTTCTAAGTATATCTATACTTTCACTGTTTGATTTAGAATAGTTTTCTTTGTGGCCTTGTGACAAATAAACATTAGTTTAATAATTCACTTGCCAATCTAAATTGTTTTTGATTAAACCATTCTTAAAGGACAAACCCCAGGCATGTGTTTCAAAGAGCATTCTTGAATTTAACATGCCAATAATACACAGAACCTAAATGATTACACGACCAACCCAAAGAGCGCTTGACCAATCATTTGTGAACTTAATGTTCCTCATATGTGAAAAAATTGGTTTGTTTATGTGAGGAAAAGGGTAGAGAGATCTAATGTGAAATTATAGAATGGAAACCTTGTAATAGCTTTAGCTTTATGCCCTGATATTTTGGCATGAGATCAGTTTTGCTTATTATGATTGGCTCAGGCAGTAGACAGACAAATGAGTCTATGGAGGATGGTGTAACTTTAGCTGTTTACATCATTAAATATTGAATGATGGCATATTTTGCTGTTTTATTGCCAACTTTGCCTTTGATAAATAATTGTTAATGTCAATAATTCATTAGCTCCAATTATGAGGCATATAGTTTTCATCATACAATAAATTTTTGTGCTCTCCTGGGGTGATTTGAAGTTATTGGTATTGAAATAAAGCAAAAGGTGAGCATAGTAGGTTTCCACTGAGCACCGAATTCTATCCAAAAGCTTATATAAATGTTCTCATTAGGTTACAAACTCTGTTATAGAACTTTTTGATTTAGCTTTGAGACAACTTTTTTCAGAGAAAGATTCTTGGGTTGAGATCCCACCCTATCCCCAAGGTCACCAAAAAAAAAACGATCAAAACCCCCTAAACATACAAATAATACAGATATAAAATAAAAATTATCTTTTTAAAAGAACCTTTTATGTTTAAGGAAGTCTAAACTACAGTTATGGAAGTTATTTGACTAAACAAAAAAAAACAGTTCTGTGACCTCAGGTTATATCTGTATCTCAGGGTCAATTTAACAAAAGTAAAAACTGAAAAATACCTTAAGTTTAAGTGGTTGGTCAGTCCTATCCCTTTATTCTTTCAAAAATGTAACTTTTTTTTAAGAATAAGCATTCATTTTTTCCTTCCTACTATATCCTCTATTAGAAAAACAAAACAAAACAAAACTCTTATAGAACACATGCATAGTAAAGCAAAACAAATTCTAACAATTTCAATGCCCCCCAAATCAATGTTTCATTCTGTACCCTAATTCTAGCATCTCTCTATCAGGAGGTGAGTACTATGCTTCATTGACAAACCTCTGAAATTGAGAGAACTGTCATTAATCATGGGATTGATTCAAGTTTTTAATGTCTTTAATTCAGTTGAAATATGTTAGATTTTTCTCCAGGCCCTTATTTTAACTCTTTGTGGATCTTTATGTTTCAAACATGTTTCTTGTAAACAACATATTGTTGGCCTCTGATTTTTAATTCGTTTTGCTCTCTTCTATTTTGTGAGTGAATTAATTTCATTCACATTCACAGATATGATTGTTAGTTGTAAATTTCTCTCCATACTATTCCTTTATATGTTTCACTGACTTTATTTGTTGTCCCTTTTATAAAAAGAAAAAGATGTGAAGAAAAAAAAGAATACTCGACACTCAGGTCTAGGTTTTATGTGATCTGCTTCTTCTCCCTTGATCTTCTCTCTTCCTCACTAAGGACCCAATGACATGAGCTTGTCTTATCTTTCTTTTCTATTAAACCAAATTTCCAGCCCACCCTACTTAGAATTGGTTATGTTTAGGATTAATCCTTTACTTAATCTGCCATCCCTTTTATCTCCCCCCACCTCCTGTTTCCCCTTTGAGTGAATTGTATTTTTATGCCCAGTGGAATGCATATTTTTCTTTTTTTACAAGTTCAGATGAGAGTGAGGTTCAAATGTTAACCACTCACCTTACATTTTCCTCCTTATTTTCTTCCTTGCTCTTCTTGCTCTTTTTTCTAGGTCATTTTTTCCCTATAAGATGCCTAACATGATCTTCTACTTTTTTTTTTTGTCTTTTGACTTCGTTTTGGTGTTTCTTTTTGCCTCATGGAATCACTAATATAACTATATTTAAAATATATACATAACTACATATACATATATAACTACATATATAAGTATAAATAAAATATGAATGTATATATTAAAAAGTATCAAATATGAGTTAATGACTCCATGAGACAAAAATCCTAAAAATAAAAAAAAATAAAAAGACTACATACACATATGCATACATAGACACAGACACACACACACGTCCCCTTTAGACTCTTATTAAAATCTTGCTTTACCTCTTCAGGGAATTTAACTTGAACTTATACCCAAGCTATGCCATGCTTTTCTTGGGGCTTTTGACTTATTCTTCTCCTGAGTTTTTGTCTTGTGTGCCCGTTACCATAATAGCTCTTTATGATGGAATACCACACTGAATCTGTGACCTGCTATTGGATTGTGAGTGACAGAAGTCAGTCCCCTTTATGTGAGTCTGGGACCTCTTCTTTTCCTAGAGCACACACTCATCCCTTTTTCACCCCATTTTAAAATTATCTATGTGTCTGTTCTTTGCTTGACCTTGTCCCAAGTATCTCAAGACCTGTTGTTTATGTTGCTATATCAACCTGGGATGGAAAAAATGATTCAATGTAACTTTTCGCAAATTTAACCCTGAGAATAAGTCTGGTGCATTTTCTAAAACTATGTGGAAAGGATTCTGGGAAGATGCCACAGTAGGACAGAAAATTACAAGCTCTCAAGATTTTCCTCCACAAAAGAGATAAAACAATGCCTCAGGGCAAACATAGAACAGTAAAAATCAGTAAGAGAAGGGGCATAATAGGGGTCCTAGTGGGACAATAAGAGAAGATCTGAAAAAAAATCTCTGAATGAAGTTTGGTCCCCGTGAAGAGTAAATACCTTGGTTGGGAGGATGCCTTGGCCACAAAATACAAAGACAAAGGAGAAAGAATCTAATCATAAACAGTTACTATGGGGATAGAGATGCCTGGGGTTCATCTTCAGAGGAGTATATTGAAATAAAGCTACCCTTTTCTTCCCCAAAGAATAATGCCAAATGGTCACCTCCTCCCCCCCCCAAATTCATAGAATAACTTTAAAAACACTTTAAAAAACAAATAAGAGAAATTGAGGAAAAAACTAAAAAAAAATTACAATTCAGGAAAAACAAGAAAATTATGAAAAGAAAATCAACCAATTAGAAAAAAGGAGATCCAGAAACTTAAGAAAGAAAATGACCCTTTGAAAATCATAATCAGGCAAAGGGAAACCAATGAAATTATAAGAGAGCAAGAAATAATTAAACAAAACATTAAGAATGAAAACATAGAAGAGAATGTTGAACACCTCACAAGAAAAACAACTGATCTGGAGAACAGATCAAGAAGAGAAAACATAAGAATAATTGGACTACCTTAAAGCTATGATAAAAAAAATAATCTTGATGCAAGAATACAAGAAATAATTAAAGAAAATTGTCCTGAAGCATTAGAACAAAGGGGTGGTGGTAAAAGTAGAAAGAAAAAATCCACCCATTGCCACCTGAAAGTAATAGCCAGACAACTCTACTCTTACAGTGATACCCACTGTTATTAAAGGAAAAAAGCTGTCTACCTTATAATCCTATAGATACTCTATTAGCATTATTTATGTAAATCTATATCAATATGTAACTTTTGAAATCTTCAATTCCTAGGTGAAATAAGATGCTGCTATTTTCCCCCTTTTACTTCAGAGACTTGATAAGATAAATTTAGAGTCTTAAATCTGTTTACTCAAAACTTCCTTCTGGGCTAGTTACTTGAATAGATTTTCCTCACATCTATATCTATTGATATTCATCTCTTCTTTCAAGGTCCAGCTACATGCCACATTTTCCCTGCAGTCTTATTTGACACATCCAACCAAAAGTAGCAGATATGCCTTCCTTCAATCTCTCAAGACCCTAGGATTAAGCACTTCAGTGCATATTTCACCTTCTCTCCTTTCTGTATTAACTCCTTAAGGACAAGAACAGCATCATTTATATAATATTTGTAAGCTCTTCTTATTTTTCTTGCTGCTTATCTATACTGTTTCACCTTATTCAGAGTCAAAAATTTTCTCTTCCCCCTTTTTGTTTTCACAGTCCTTAAAAAACTGTAATGTCATTTGATGTTTGCTATAGGAATGGGCAATGGCTAATAGACAAGAAATACCTTACTAACTGAAGAAGAGATCTAAATATTTGACCCACCATTTGAAACAAAAGCCTCTTTTTCTCTATCCCTAGCATTTAGCATAGTCCCTGGTGCATAATAAATAAAAAATGCTCATTGACTGACTGAATGATTATTTGCTGTCTAAACATCAAACAATTATTATTTTGTATATAAGGCTGTATTCAGCCTTGATTTACTGTGGAAACAAACACAGACTAAATTATTTTCATGACTTTTTGGTCTTCCTTTTCTTTGAACTCCTAAAACACTATGTAGCCCCCACTCTTACAAATCAAGCCTGGTTGTATCTCTCCTTCAGAATTCTAGAGAGTTGAGTGTCTCTTTTGTCATCAATTCAAGTCCTCATTCTAGCATTCCCTATCCCTCATTTTGCTCCCCTAATGTTTTCCACCAGAGACCAATAACCTAGTTCCATTTAGCCTATTAACATAAATTAGGTTTCACAAAATGATCTTTACTGAAGATAAATAGTAGATAAGAGCAGCTGTAAAAACATTTCTCTATACCACTTAGAGGAACAATCTCCCATATACCCCCTGTCTCTGGGGAGAGTGGGTTTAGACTTACTACTGTTTCTACATAGCTTGGTCCTAATTCATGGCAATTTCACATATCAATTGAACATTGTTTCTGATTGGGTCCTTGCCTTATTCAGCACTGTGTTAGGTCCCAAAAGATGCTCTTTATTCTTTGAAGTCTCAAAACTGAGCCAGCTGAAAAAACTGTAATGGCTTCTTAGGCCTTCTGAACTTCTGGTGGGCACTCATGGCCCACTGCCTTTTCCTTATTGGAAATAATTTCCTTACTCTTAGGCCACATGTTGACCAAGAAAAGAGAGGGACTGAGGCCTCCCCAAGAAGAAGTCACACATAAAAGAACAAAAGCAAGAGAAAGAACTATGTTAATTGGTGGCTTTTGAATAGATATCAGTTTTTCTCTCTGATACCATAGCCAATCAAAATGGATGTTATTCACCATGTAGACAGCAGTGTAGAATCACTTACAGAATGTCTGCACATGTTCTACATATCTCCCAACCACTCACATTACATGTCATCATGATTCTCCTGGAATTAGGACCCGCAATTTCTTCCACATGTATAATTGAATAATGGGTACTGTAATCATATTCATAAAAGCTGGGTTCAGTAACCAGTTTCTAATTGCAATTATATAATTTGACCCTCGATTGTATATTCTCTTCTGTGTTTTAGTAGTAGCTAGGTAGGTTGTTGGTTAAAGAATTAGATCAGAACCAGGAAGACCTGAATTTGAATACTGCCTCAAACACTTGCTGTGTGACCTTGGCCAAGTCACTTAACCATTCTTAACTATAGTCCCCTCATCTATCAGACAGGGAATTTTTTTTTAATTGTCACAAAAAACAGTTGTGAAGATCAAATAAAATGAGTACAAAGCCCTACTGGCTTACAAATTCCCCAAGTTTAAAGTATGGCTTTAAACGTTCCTTTAAAATGTTAAAACGTTCCTTTTCTCACCTCTGGCACTTATTTGATCTGAATGTATTCAGTGAATGGTTGGAAGCATATGCTTGGAATTTTTTAGCGTCTCTACTGTATAAAGTATAATCTGTATAAAAGTATACTAAAATAAAATTTATATTATTAAAATATAATTTGTAAAGCATAACCTATTTCTAACAGCAATGTCAATTACTGAGTGATTTTCTCTATCTCTGGTCTGTATATGTTTGAATGTTAACTAAGGAAACATTTGAGGGCAAGGGTAATATTTGAGGGCAAAATAGAAACATAGTTCTTTCTTATTTCATGATCTTTTTGGCTATAAGATATAAATAGTAACAATGTGTTAAGAATGGATCTCTTGTTTTTAAATTCCCTTAGTCATAAAAAATACACTAAAACTCATCATTTGTATTATTGATATTATTAATTATAGAATGAAAATGCTAGTATTTATCATAAGTGGAAAACATTCATGAGATGCTCATAGAGACAATGAATGCTGATAAGATTAGAAAATATTTGGTGTTGCCTTGGTGGCAACACACCTGTAATCCCAGCTACTGGGGAGGCTGAGGCTGGTGCATGCCTTGAGTTTGAGAGTTCTCAGTTGCAGCAGGGCTAAAGTTGATTGACTTTGTGCACTAAGCCTGGCAATTTGGCAAGTAAGCTACCAGGAGGGAGAGTACCACACTACCAAAGGAGGGGCAAACTGTGCCATATAAGAAAAAGGGGCAGGTTAAAGCTCTCGTGCCAGTCAGCAGGGGAATCAGACAAGTGGGTGACCGCAGCACTTCCAGACTGGCTGAGGTGGGCAATTCAGTAAAATGAGAAAATACTTGATTCATATTAGAATATTAGGATGGACTGAAGAGGAAAACTATAGTAGCAGTCCATACTACATAGCTCACCTCAGCTAACTCCACTAACACTGAAGTGTTATTTATCCTGCCTGGAGGATATTTAATTTATTCATTTTTTCCTAAAAAAAAATCATGTCTATTACAACCAGCACTGTTGTTCATTGTGGAAGTTGCTGCTATTTGGGTCATTTTGTTTTTTCTTTAAATTTTCATAATAAAATGCTATATTTTAACTGTTAGTAATCTGGAGCTGACCAATTACCCCTAAGTTGCTAAATATTTAAAATTATATATAGTTCTTGTAACAAAGAGACAGCATGGTATAGTTGATAGAGGGCCAACCTTGGAATCAGGAAGATGAAGGTCCAAATTCTGGCTCTGACACAGTTTTATGACTAGGAGCAAATCACTTAACCTTCTAGTGCTTTGGTCAACCCTTGTTTAACTGTTTTCAATCACGTACATCTTTTTATGACCCCATTTGGGTTTTCTTGGCAAAGATGCCAGAATAGTTTGTCATTTCCTTCTCTACTCATTTTACAGATAAGGAGCTGAGACAAACAGGGTTAAGTGACTTGTCCAGGGTCACACAGCTAGGCAAGATTTGAACTCAAGAAGAGTCTTCCTGACTCTAGGCCCAGAATTCTACCCACTGTGCCACCTAGGTGCCCCGAGCCAAAACTGTTAAGACATTAAATTACAGATAAGTTGACAGTCTATATCAGTGAAGGAAGTTTCCATAACAGGAATTCCACTCACCCCCAATACTGAGGAAATCACATATCAAAAAAATCATTTGATAAAAAACAAACAAACTTAATTCCTATTTTCCATATAAACCCAATGTTCAAAGCTATTGAGACTCCAGATGTACCCAGGGTGGGAAACCTGTGGATATGAGGCCACATGTGGCAGCACTTAAGGATCAGGATTAGGTCAAAAGGTCACACTTAAGGTTCTAGAAGGTCATGTGTGACCTTAAGGCTGCAGAGTTTTGGAGATATTTAGCTTACTCTCATAATTCAGAATTTTTTTTTGGCTTTTCAATCCCCCACAAGTACTTTCTGATGATGTGTTATCTCTGAATTCTAATGTTTTCTTCTTCAAAACAAAGATGAAATTTAAAAACTGTTTTCTTTGTAAAATTGTATCCTTTTCATCTAAGAAATTGTTTACATGGAATATAAGAATTTCCCCGGATTTCTTATAATATTCCATCCCTATTAGAACAATGACTTTGATGAAATTCCCTAGATCTTCAACATTGATTTCAGTCTCCTGATTTTTCCCCACTCTGTTATTGGAGCAGCCATTAAATATTGACAACATTATGTAGTTAATCTATCTAAATCAGAAGCTGTTTTTTTAAAGATTCTCTAATCTATGTCAAATTTTTTGGGGAAAATATTTTATGAACATATTTATTGTACATGGGTCAATAAATATAAATGTAGGATACCTGTTGTTATAAAAAAATGCTTTTTTAGCTCATTGTGAGGCCACACATGTTGTATGACTTTTGACAACCTGGGAAATAAAGCCTTCTTTTTTTAGGACCTAATCTACACTGGTTTCAGGCCACACATTCATACTGCCTTTTGAAAACTGTACCAGCTTTACCATTCACCAGTTTCCTTAATTTTTTTATTCCCTTTGGTGCTTGGTTTCAGGATCTTGGCCAAGTTGCTTTCTTTTCCTTGGTAACCTAAGCCTGTATTCTTACAAAGATGAAGATAATAATATCTCTGTACTACCTTTCAAATTAGGATCCCCCATGAGCCTAAAACCAAGTACTTTTTAGCCACCTTTTATAGTACAGAAAACACAGGCGAATGGAGAAGTTAAGAAAATTGCCCAAGGTCATACAGAGAGTTGGAAGCTGAGCCAGGAATAGCACACAGGACTCCTGGTTCCTAGTCAGCTGCCATAACCACCAGACCACAGTTCATCTCTGATGATGCTAGAACAAGCCATCTTGGCATTATACACTTCAATTTATAATGCTACTTGAGAAACAAGTGTATAAACACTATCTTTTTAAAGGTATACTGAGTAGCTGTGTTTTAAAAGAAAAGAAATTGCCTTGAGCCAAATGAACCACCAGTCTTCAACTGTTTAAGTTCAATCTCTGATGTTAGAATGGGTGAAGCATTTTTTATTGATATTATTTGACTGGGGAGGAGAACATAGGCTAGTGGTGAGAGCAGGACAGGCAGGGGAGAGGAATGCAAAGGATTTATGGAACCATTCACCTTCTCCTTCCTGATTCATTTAGTTTCCCTGGCTTTGTGGCTAACTGGAAAAGAAAAATGAGAATCAAGAACAGAGACAGCTTAAATTTCCTTCTGAGTACTTAAATAGCCTTTTATTCCTCTGAATTTTAATAATAAAACAGAATCCTGGAATATTAGAGTTGGAAGAGATCTCAGAATTCAAGTCCAGCTTCCTGTACCTAACATCAAACCCCTTCTATATCATTACCAATTTAAGTCCATCCAGCTTTTGCTTGAAGATTTCAGGTATTCTTAGGGAAGGTCTAATAATAATGAAATTTTTCCTTCTTTTGATCTGAAATCTCTCTCTACAACTTGAACCCATTGCTACTATTTCTACCATCTAAAAACAAGTGGATTTGTTTTCAGTCTTCTAAAATATGAATTAATCCATCAATTTCTCATACACTTAAGTCTTTTCTTCTTCAAGTTAAACACTCCCTATGCCTTCAATTAATTCTTATATGACAACATGTTAAGATAGTTCACCAGCTGTTTCATCTTCCTCTTAGAGCTGTCTAGTTTATCAGTGTCTTTCCTAAGACATGGCACTCTGAACACAGCGTTCTGCATATGGCATAATCAGGAGTGCTATGATACCATCCCTTCCCTCATTCAGAACATTATACTTTTAAATGCATACTGAGATCCCAGTATCTGTCATCTTCCTCATCCCCGTTGATATTTTTCAGAGGAACTGTTATCTAGCGATGCCTCCATTGTCTCATATTTCTGAAGATGATTTCTTAAACCCAAGTGTAACTCTCCATTCATCCCTATTTTATTTGATTAAATTTGGCTCCATACTCTAGCCTATCAAGGTCATTTAGGATCTTGAATCTGTCATTGAACATGCTAACTATCCCTTCCAACTTCATGTCATCTGCATATCAAAATGGTGTTTTTGTCCTTGTAAAAGTGACTGATAAAAATGTTAGCAGCACAAGGGCAAGGGCAGATTCCTTTGGCCATGAGCTTTCTTCAAACTGACATCAGTCTTTTAATGACTAGTCTTTAAGTCAGTTTTCTTTATTTTATATAAATACAGCATCAAAAATCTAGTTAGATGGAAATGTACAGCTCATTGAGTCCTACTTCCTCATTTCCCAGATGTGGAAACTTAGATCTAGACTTTTCCAAGGTCACACAGGAAGAAGGCAGTGAAAACAGGATTGAAATTTAGGTTCTGTGACTGTAGGTTCAGCTGCTTCCTACATTGAATCCCAGTGAGATTTTTTTTTAAATCTAGCCTATGTCACTATATTTTTCTAAAACAAGAGGATAGGATATCTTATTGTATAATTTCTTAAAATCTGGATGTCACACTATGTAGATATGCTAACTATAGTATTTCTCCAATTAATCTCTATGGAAATGTTGTCTTCAATGTCCTAATCTCCATGACCTGTTCTTGTGGAAGTCACATGGACTCTGTGATTACTTCTTTTTCTAGACATTCATTAAAAATCTTGTCAATTTTGTTTGGTCATTTCTAGTCATGTCTGATTATTCTTAACCCCATTTGGGGTTTTCTTGCAAAAATACTGGAGTGGTTTGCCATTTACATCTCCAGCTCATTTTACAGATGAGAAACTGAGGCAAACAAGGTTAAGTGGCTTACCCAGGGTCACATAGCTAGTAAGAATCTGAGGACAGATTTAAACTCAGGAAGATGAGTCTATCTGACTCTAGACCTGGCACCCTATCCACTGGGCCACCTTGCTGCCTCCACAAACATATTATATTTGTATAATTCTCAACTACTTCTTTCCCATTATTTCTTCTGAAACTTACATGAACATTTTTATATAAATAGGGCAAGCATTATAATAATAGAATTACAATGAATTATAGAAGAACTGGAAAATCCTTCAGTGGTCATCTGGTTCAACCTGCACCCATAAAATGAACCCTATGCACAACATTTAGCTTCCCTAAGAGAAGCCTATTCCAAATTCTGACAACAAAAATCATTTTTAAATTTTTTTGTGTATTTATGTGGGTTTGGACTCATCATTTTGACCTATTGGTTCTCTACTTGCCCTCTAGTGGTCGTTGTTCATCGTTCTCCAAGGGGACCAAAATGAAATCACTATGTTCGAGTCAAGCTACAGTGTGTCAGACTGTGGCTGAGCAGACCAACAGGAGCTCAGAAGGCTCTAGCCGTTAGTCCACAAATAGTCCATGTGAACATTTGGGGTGGATTCTCCTAATTTTTCATCTCATGTTTCTTTTTAACTACTTCAATTCTGCTTTGCTCATAGAGCATAGTGCCTTCTTTTATGTGGGTACTCTGTGCTGGGCGATCCTTTGTAGTGTCTCCCATGCAATCATTTCCAAAATTCTTCAGAGAGACCTTGAGAGGGTCCTTGTACTGCTACTTCTGCTTACTATGTGAGTTCTCCATAAAATAGTCTTTTAGGCAAGTATACTTTTGGAAATCTACATCATGACCTTTCATATGGCTAAAGATAGCTACAATGTCCTCTCTCCATTGTTCTTTGTTTCTTCAAGGTCTCCTCAAATCATATGTCTTTAGGTTCCTTTACTCCTCTGATCTCTTTGCTGTGGATATGCCTTATCTTTTTCTCTGTTATTATCTCCACTCCCCTCATTTTCTTTTATTATCATCTCCTTTTTCTATTTATATACAGATTAATCAGAAACTATTTAGGGACTATTTAAAGACAAGCAAAGTAGGATTTTTTGCCATTTTTTTCCTGGATTTAGTTTTAGTCAATTAAGTGCCTTTGATTGAGACTTGCCTTTGATTGAATCAAGAGTTTTTTATTGGAAACAGTTTATATTGTATTTCTTGGAGGGAGAGGACAGAGTGGGGAGAGAAGCAGAGCTGAGAGACAGAAGTGAGCATGAGTGGGCTAGGGAAACTTGCTTGTGATGAAGTCTAACAGAAAGAATGTGATGTCACTGCTTTGTCTGTTGGTCTGTGTTAATTTCTCAGACAGAAGCTCTGTCTACTGATCTGTGTTAATTTCTCACACAGAAGACCTATCTGTTGGTCTTTATGGGTGAATTGAGCTGAAGAGCAGAGATCTACCCACATGAAAGAGGCTTAACTTAAGATCCTTTTAAGAGCTGTTAAAGTGAATTGAGATGATGGTGCTGGTAATGTGTATAAATATTTTTTGTAGCCCTGTTAAACTTCCTTTTCCTAGAAAGAGAAGCTGAAGGCAGGAACCCCTGGAGTCTACTGTTGGGCAAGAGCTTGATGTGGAGCAATCCCTGTGAGCTGAGATATGGAGCAGGAGCAGAGAGCTACCTGTGTGTGACCCCAGGCAAGAACTGGGAGTGATAGGCCCACAGAGGAGAAGGAAGTTTGGAAGTCATCCTTGAGTCAAAATGAGAGAAAACTTTACTTGGTAACTGTGTATTGACTGAAGAGATTGTGACTTACTGTGACCTAGGGGTGGATGGTATTTGTATTTTCTGCTACCCATTAATGATGGGGAAGACTCTAGCCTGGGACTCCTTGCTTGTGCAAATAAGTATTTTGAAGAATACTACTGAATGCAATAATATATACTGTGTGGGGATTCTGAGGAATGCTATAAGATATACTGAATGATATATTGTGTTTAAGATAATATGGACACCTTAGTAATAACTTGTTATGTTGTTGTGAATGCAATGCTCTAATTTATTGCTGAATGAATAGAGAGTTCATTATACTATGTGATTAGACCCTTAAAATTATTCATAGCAGTAGTCCTCAGGTGTGCTGCTGTGATTGGCGCTACAGGCTGTTAAGAGGAGAAGGTAGGGGTTACAATTACTGTTGCTTTTTAATATTTTTGTAAGAGATCTTTAGGAACTTCAAATTTATAGGCTGTTTTGGTTATTAGACATCTGACTAACATGTGCACTACTGCTCTCTGAATATTCAATATTTGTAAAAATAATCTGGAAAAGTGAATATGTAAAAGTTATTCAGTGCAGATCACATAGTAGGAAGACACTGTTGTTGAATGCACAGCAAGTATGTGTATATATGTCCCATTTAAAGAAAACCCAAATCTATGTACACACACATTCATAATATGAAGATAAACTTGTTTGGCATTAAAAATCCTTCATAATCGGATTCCAATCTTCTCATGCAGTTTAATATTCACATTATTACCTAGATTAAAAGTCAAGAAAACCTGAGTTCACATCTTGCCTTAGAACCTTACTCTTACACCTGGGGTGACCCTGAGCATAAAGGCAAGTCTCTTGATTTTTTTCAGACTCAGTTTCCTTTTCTGTAAAATATAGATAATACAGTACCTATCTCATAGGCTTGTGAGGATCAAATGAAATCACACACACATAATGCTTTACAAATCTTAAAGCACTATATAAATGCTAGTTGTTATGACTGTTATTATATTCCGTATTTTAGCCTCAGTCAATGTGGTCGTGTTTTACTTAGTATGTGACATTTCATCTTCTTTCTCTGTGTCTTTTGCACAAGTTCCATCCCATAACTGAACTGTTCTACTTCCTCATCTCTGCCTTGTGAACAGAGTCCTTTTCATTTTTGAATTCACTGTAGCTGCCACATACTATGTGTTTAATAAATTTTTATTGACTACTTGTAACCCTAGCAGTCAACTTAAGTGCTACTTTGGACATTAGACCTGTCCTGATTCTTTCATTTGTTAGTACCTTCATATTCTACCTCTCAAAATGACTTTATTTACTTTTTCTACATTTTATGTTGACTTGTGTAACTTTACAGGATAATTAGGTGGCACACTGAAAGAATGCTAGGCCTGAAGTCGGGAAAGCTTAGATAAAATCCATCCTCAGACACTTTACTAGTTGTGTGACCCCAGGCAAGTCACTTAACCCTTTTGTCTCAGTTTCTTCATTTTGAAATGATCTGGAGAAGGAAATGGCAAACCAGCTCAGTATCTTTGCCAAGAAAAGAAAAAAATGGGGTCACAGAGGCAGACATGACTGAAATGACTCTACAACAACAAATCTAACTTTATAGTGCTTCCCTCCAGTAAACTCTTCCAGTGTAGGTATTATTTGACTTTGTATCCCTGGAGTCTAACATAGTGCCTGACACATTAAGTATTTAATAAAATGGTTGTTGAATTGCTTGGAATGGAATATATTAGGGATAACACATCAAATACCTAATATAACTGTGGGTTTGTGGACCTGTAGGAAATCCTTTAAATAAGGGCAAAATGATTCCCCCATCTTTTAATTCTAGGGCACATGTGACTAAGCAAATATGTTGGTCAAATGGGATCTCAGCAGGGTTCCAAAATTTATTCTTGATTCCCTTTAAGAAATAAGGCAATAGAAACCATCCCAACGAGATGGCTTTCTCAGAGTTGATGTGGTGGAGTAATGGCAGAGTGAGAGGATCAGACTTATTCTTCTGACTTCCTAGTCTGTAACCATCTAACTTATCACTACACTTGGAAAAAAAGCCAAGCATGCTGAATGAGAAGTGAAAAAAATAGATCTAAAAAGGAAATTTCTTGTCAAAACAAGTTCATTCTTGTTGAAAGCAAGAATTTTAGGAGGAATGTTCTGAAAATAGTCTAAAATCCAAGCCATTCAGCCCAGGGTGTGGACAGCTAAGATGACTGCAGTTAAAAATAGAAAGCATCATTTTCATTTATTTGGCTGTATAATGTACTTTCTCTCCAAGTATATTTCTGATAGCATTGTTGTACATATGTAAACATGACTGAAAATTACTTTATGGAAATAGTATTTTTTTGGAATGTATAAAACATGATTTCTCTGGTTTTTATGACAAATTCAATTTTATGAAAGATGTCATGTCATGAAGAGAGTACCAAACACAAATTTAAAAAGGCAAGTATTCGAACACTGCCTTGCTATGTGATTTATTTACTATGTGATCATGGGAAAGTCAAAGCTTCAGGCAACTTTTTAAGACCAAGTAATATACTTCTGACCATTCAGAATACAAATGGAATCAAAGGTTGTCAGTACATGGAAACTCTGTTTTTGCAGGATGTTGCCATTGGAAGTTCTGTCTCTTCACTGTGATTGCTACATGTCTAGTTGGTGTGTCAGCTCCTAGTGTCTCTTTGTGTATAATTTGTTATTTGGAGCTCTGCTTTCATATATGTCTGCCCTCATTCCCCCTCCCCCCCCACTTAACCTTTCTGATAGCAGTTCTCCACAGAAATCTGCTTGTTTATCATCTAGATGTCAGTCATTCATTTTTTTTATAAATGTCCAAGTCAGTGTAGCTGTATTATAATGAACCTTAATACTGGTGTTGTTTTTTCTGAATTTTTAAATAGGACCCATAACATCACAGGGTGATGTTTTAAGTGGCACATGAATTGTATTTTAGTAAGGCAGAGCTGTGCAGTTTGTGTCTCACTTTGTCTTCCAGAGCCATTGAAGTCCAGTGGCAAGACAAAAGTCAGGACAGCTGGTAGTGGCTGAGGATGCACTAGATGACCTAGGCACCTTCAATGTCTGACCAAGCCTTAATGCTTCTACAGCATCTGTTTCAGCCACCTTAATGGCTATTAGAAGAAATTGTTATTATCAACCCCTTTTGATGGGGTAAAATTTTCATATGCTTGGGAGAAGTTATCCCCCAGCTCACCCATGCATTTTGATTACCCTCAACCTGGTTTAGCCCATCTGCTGAGAACGATTTTACTGGGATGTGGTTATTGCACATACTACTACTTCTTAGAGTCACAGGTGAGAGTTGGGTGAAAGGTGAACACAAAAAGTAGATGAACAGCCCTGAAAAGGGCTAGTAGGCCCTCATACTAAAGGTTCTAGTCCTCCCTGAACAAGTCCATATACTTGGGACTTCCTTTGAAGTAAAGCTTTCTTTCCATTTAAGGTAAAGTATGACTCACATTGAAGTTGATCAAATTACTGAAAAGATAACCAAAATGTCCATGACCATACCAACTCACAGCCATAAAAAGTTTTGGGAAGTTGGAAAGATCAGTAGGTCTTTATTTTTTTTTCTCCTAGAGCATAACACCATTCTGGTCCAGACTCTTTCTATCTGCCTCTTTAAGGAGATGCAGGTTTTCTTGATTAATTTTTAAATTTGTTGTTGATTTTTTTTAATTAAAAAATATGCTAACACATTACTTACTATGATTATCTGTTATAAGTTCTCATCAATTGGTACCAAATGTTTTATTAAGTGCTTACTATGTGCCAGACACTATGATAAGCTCTAGGATACAAAAGTAGCCAAAAGTCATTCCCTGCCCTCAAGAAGCTCACAGTCTAATGGGTGAGACAACAAGCAAGCAAATACGTACAAACAAGCTAAACACTGGAAAAGAAGGAAGGTACCAGAATTAAGTAGGATAGGCAAAGGCTCCATGGAGAAGATGAGGTTTTGTTTGGGCTTTAAAAAAAGCCAAAAAAGCCAGTGCAAGAGAGAGGAGAGATACAAGGAGAAAAAGCATTCAGGGATGAAGGACAGCCAATGAAAATGCCCAGAGCCAAGGCATTAAGTGTCTTGTTCATGGAACAGCTAGGAGGCCATTTCACTGGATTGAAGAATAATGTGGTTGGGAGTATGGTGTAAGAAAACTGGGAAGGTACGAAGGGGCTAAATTATGATGGACTCTGGACTATGAATGCCAAACAGAGGATTTTGCATTTGATGCTGTAGGTGATAAAAGCCTCTGGAGTTTCCTGAATAAGAAAGTGAGATGGTTGGACATATACTTTAGGCTCACTTTAGTGGCTGAATGAATAGATTGAAGTAGGGAGAAATTAGAAGCAGACAGAAGCACCAGAAGGCTATTGAACCACCCTAGTAGCTTGATTAATTGAAATTAGATTAATTATTCTTTTTGTCTTCAAAAACTAGACGAAGATTAGCATCCATTCCCATCCAAGTCAAGAATCCCTATTTTCCTGGGAAAAACAGAAACAAGGCTGAAACCCCTATACTTATGCCTAAGTTTCTAACTCAGAAGGAGGGACATAAATTCACACAAAAGGTAAGTCATAATAAGGAAGTAATTCTGGTGATTGTTAGAATGCATTTTTTTTCCTTCAGAAAAGATACACAGACTTACCTAAATTCTGTGCTAAGAAAATAATTTTGAGGGAGTGCAAAGCCATGCGTGAGCAGCTTTCCAGAGGACTGCTGCTGTGAACAGCTTTTAAGGTTCTGATTGCAAAGTATAGTGAACACTCTATTCAATAACAACTCAGAGCAAAACATTAACAGAAATCAAAATACAGCATTCACAGTGTTACAACTTATCACTAAAATGGCCACAAAGTTTTCACCAGAGTGGTCACATAGTTTTAAACAAAGCACATTCATTTAGTCACTCAATCACAAAGTCCTTAATTCAATCACTTAATAATTCAATCATTCAATCACTTAAGGAGGCAAGCCTCCTTAATTCAATCCTCAATCACTTAGTAACTCAATCACCTTTAAGGAGGTAAGGCCTCTAAGGAGTGTAATTAAGTTACAATATCATCATCAGTCACTACTCAGTACCCTCTTAAGGGGTACTGGAAAATACTCAGGCCATCCACCCCTTAGTCACAAGTAAGTTACAATTTCATCAGTCACTACTCAGTATCCACAGAGAGATCTTTTCATCTTCACCCAAGGTAGGCTCTCAGCTTCCCTGATTCCCCTTCCATGGTCCCAGCTCCTACATGGATACACTAAGCTGTCACCTGAATTCAAAGGTAGACAGCTCCCATCTCCTTTTCCAGCTCTCTGTGAAGTTCCTGTTCTACACTAAAGCTCACAGTGTCCAATCCACCTTAAATTCTTCACAGTCTCTGTTCCTGGCAAATCAAGGTTTAACAAAGCCACAAACAGACAAAGTACCAACACCACAGTCATGCTTCCTTTGGCAGCTCTGACTGGCCCTCAGAAGTCTTTGGCAGCTCCGGCTGAACCTTGGAAGTCTTCAGCAGAAGTTTCAGCTGGTTCTCAGAATCAAAATCACTTCATTCATGTTCTCAAAATAAAAAATCATTCTCTCCAGCCTGGACTTCTCTTCCTCAGCCTCTAGAACCTGGCTCCAAGAAGATCTGAAATTCCACCTAGGGCTTCTTCTTATATACTTATTAGCTCCTCCCTGTTCTACCCCTTCCTGTTACATCAGCAACTTCCTGTTACACCAGCAACAGGGGTTCATGCCTTTTTTTTTCTTAACAGAGGCTTGATCTAATTAATTTCAAACTAGGTGCTAAGTCCCCTTTTAATACCAATACAAAGGGATCAAATTACATTACTATTACAGGGAGGCCTTTCTAAGTTACTATTTTCCACCCATCCCTTTTCTCTTCACACTGCTACTACTTTAGTATAGGACCGAATTTCTTTTTTTTTCTTTATTTACTTTAAGTTTATAATATTCATTTCCACAAATTTTCTAATTCCAAATTCTCTCCCTTCTCTCCCATCCCCCTCCTCTGCTATGGCAGTATGCAATATGATATAGGTTCTACAAATCCCTTCACATTAAACATTAATCAAGTTGTAAAGAAGAATTATAACCAATGGAATGAACAACGAGGAAGAAGAAACAAAACAAGATAAAACAAAAAAGAGAGAGTGCAAGTAGTGTGCTTCAATTTGCATTCAGACTCCATAGTTCTTTCTCTAGATGTGGACATCCTTTCCATCATGAGTCTTTTTGGAATTGTCTTACAGCCTTGCATTGCTGAGAGGAGCCCAGTCTATCAAAATTAGTCATCATAGATACGATATGTCTGTAATTGTGTACAATGCTCTCCTGGTTCTGCTCCCCTCATTCAGCATCAGTTTATATAAGTCTTTCCAGGTTATTATGAAGTTTGTCTGCTCTTCGTTTCTTATAGCACAATAGTATTCCATTACATTCATATACCAACACTTGTTTAACCATTTCCCAATTGTTGAGCATCTCCTTGATTTCCAATTCTTTGCCACCACAAAAAGCTGCTATAAATATTTTGGTACATATGGGTACTTTTCCCACTTGTATGATCTCTTTGGAAAAAAGCCCTAGAAATGGTGTTGCTGGGTCAAAGGGTATGCACATTTTTATTTCCCTTTGGGCATGGTCCCACATTGCTCTCCAGAATGGTTGGATAGGTTCACAACTCTACCAACAATGCATAGTGTTCCAATTTTCCTACATCTTCTCCATCATTTATAATTTTTCTGTTTTGTCATGTTAGTCAATCTGACTGGTGAGATGTGGTACCTAAGAGTTGTTTTTATTTGCATTTCTCTAACCAATAGTGATTTAGAGCATTTTTTCATATGATTATAGGTGTCTTTAATTTTTTCCTCTTGAAAACTGCCTGTTCACATCCACTACTTCATATTTGTGGTAATAGGGAACCACTGGAGTTTTCTTTTGTTCTCTGCTGTGCACTTTTTTACTTTGTTCTCCACCCCCCCCCAACAGGCTACAATAAAGTATATATATATATATATTTCTCTATAGCTATAGATATATAGATACACATATACATACATACAAACATATATACTTATAGGACCTTATATACTTATATATACTTATACATATACTTATACCCTTTATATAGGGCTCCCTATTTCTTTTTTTTTTTTTTAAAGCAATTGGGGTTAAGTAACTTGCTCAAGGTTACACAGCCAGTTATTTTTGTGCCAAGGTGCCAAGTATTTGAGGCCAGAACCAATCCCAGGTCTCCCGAAGTTGGGGCCAGCACTCTTACTCACTTCGCCACCTGGCCGCCCCTGAGCTCCCTATTTCTTACAGGATTAAACACAAACTCCTCTAGCATTCAAAGCCCTTCATTGCTTAGCCCCTTCTTACCCTTCCAGTCTTTCTACACCTTACTCAATGTATTCTTTGATCCAATGACACTGGCCCCCTAGCTGTTCCTCAAACAAAACACCTCACCTCTCTTCCAGGAATTTTCACCGGCTATCCTCTGCCATAGAAGGCTCTTTCTCCTCATCTCTGCCTATTCAGTTTCTTTTATTTACAACTAAAATCTCATTTTACCCAAGAAGGCCTGCCCATCTCCTCCTAATTTTAGTGCCTTCCCTCTCAATAATTTACAATTTATCCTATATATAGCTTAAATGTACATCTCCACTTGTGGGTTGTGTCCTTTATTAGATTGTATCCTCCTTGAGCGAAGGGACTGATTTCTGCATTTTTTTTTTTATTCACAGCAGTTAACGCAGTACCTGGAGCATAGCAGCCACTTAATGTTTATTGAATGCCTGAAAAGTATATATAGAGAAGAGAAGGCAAATTTCTGAGTCTTGGGGAATACTCACAACTTGTAGGCATAGCCTGGATGAAAATTCAGTAAAGGATATATAGAAGGAATGGTTAGAAAGATAGTAGGAGAAGCAGGAGAGAGATGCGTCATAAAAGTCTGGAGACAAGACAGTATTAAAAAAAAATGACCAATGGTGTCAAAGGATGCAGAAAAGTAAAAAGGGATAGGGATTGAGAAAAGATCACTAGATTTGGTTAGTAAGAGATCATTACAACTTTGTAGAGAGCGATTTCATTTGTTTGACGAAGTCAGAAGCTGGTCTGCAGAAGGTTTCAGAGATAGAGTAGACTACATAGAGGTTATCAATAAGAGATAGCTTTGTCAAGGAGTTTAGACACAAAAGGAAGAGAGATATAGTAGGGGTGGTTAGATCAAGTGAATTTTTTTAAGGAATAGGGAAGACATAGGCATATTTATAGGCAGTGGAGAAACAGCAAGGGTATAGGGAGAGATTGCAATTCAATAAAAGAGGGGGAATTATAGAGGGGGCCTGCATATTTCCTGGAGAAGTCAGGATGGAATGGGATCAAGGTTGAGGTTAGCCTTGGTCAAGAAAACCCACTTCACTTTTATAAAGCCTTCTTTGATCCTCCAGGTTATTGGTGCTCTCTCTCCATCTTAACTATACCTTGCATTATATTCATTTCCATACACTCCATATCCCCTTTAATTTTTTTTAAGACAGGGGTTATTTTAAGTTTTTTTTTTTCTTTTATTTTCCTATCCCTAGTACATATATTCAGGGGGTGGGGGGAGATTTATATGGTGAAGAATTCAGTTCCAGGGTAGGAGCTGGTAGAGTGTGGTTGACTGCTCTTGGGCAGGTTCTCTGCGAATTTCGTTAAATATCATGGCAGCAACAGCAGTGGCAAGGTAAAAAAAAAAAAAAACCCCAAACAATTTGATTTAGTGGATTTAGGGCCTGACTTAAAGTAAAGAAGGCCTGTCCTCAAATCCTACCTTTGATACTTAGAGTCTGTATGACCATGGCCAATGTATGTCCCTTCTCTGAGCATTAGTTTCTTCATCTATAAAATGGAAAGGATGATTCTGTTGCAATGAACAAATGAGACAATTTATGCCAAAAACTTACGCAACATTTGGATTTTAAAAGGTATCATGACATCTGTGTTATATAAACCAGCCTCTTAAAGGACAGGATGGTTTTCTGTGGCTGCTGTTTATTTGACTATCAACCCACCATTCTGACATTTGTATTGTCACAGGAGCAGAACACTTTTTGCTGTTTGCCTCCAGACAGGATATTGGTCATGAGTATTTTTGTTTTTTAATTTTTTTCTCAAGTTCAGATTGGCAGGTTCCAAGCTGATGGTGGCCTTTTTGCATTTTATAATCTGCTGCATGTATTCTGCTATGCAAACTCATAGAGCACAATTGCCAAACAATTGCCTTGAAAGATTTGACAATATCCACAACTGATTGGTCACTTTAGAATAATATCTCTTTTACTCTGCAGAGTAAAATCAAACTTTTCTGTTTCTTGATGTAAAAGTTTAAGAAGAAATTATATACTTTGTTGAATATTAGGTTGGTATAACTTAAGTTTGGACCAAGGGCAACCAAGAAATCAGGCTAAATTCTCAAGTCAGACAACCAGGAGACATTTTCCAGAGAGGTGCTGTTTCCTGCTCCCTAGTTCTTACTTTTCAGGAGACCCAATAGATCACTTAACCAGAACTGACTGCTATCTGGAACAGCCCAGCCCTGAAATGAACAAAAATTAGATAAATAATTGAAAAAGAACAGCCTTTCTATTTGCAGAAACTAACATAGGGCATATTTCTTAAATCTGGGGATCTTGTTCTGTTCCCCTTAAGGGGAATGTGGTGAACCTGATGGGCTTTTAATGTGCATGGCTGCATCTGCCTTTAACAACTACCACAAATCCCTCAGAAAATAAATAGCAAGTCAGGGCAAAATGAAAAACCTTTGAGGGAAGAAAATTTGTAAAAGAGGTTGTTGACTTCTGTGTATCTATGTGTGTCTTTGTGGGGGAGGATGATACTTTGTGGTACTCCGAGATTCTGTTTACTTGAATATATACCTCCCGCCTCTTTGGGTACACAAATGAAAATTTTATTAGAAAGGTCCTCAGTGCAAATTGCTGTTTTCTTACAGGTAATTCTTTTTCTGGGCCCTGAAGTTTTTTTAGGAACTTTATTTCCATAAGAGAAATAGATTAGTTTATTTATGGTGACAATTTCTATAGTAGGCTGTGTTGAGAATCTTTTCTTACCATTACTGTGTTTCATAAAATAGAGGAATTGTAAATATCCCTAGATTTTTACAAGGGTCAATTTCATTATTACATTCTGCCTTTTTCTGAAAGCCCATTGTTATTTGACTCCCAAAATGTGGCTTTCACATTTAAGTCACTTATTAACACCTATGCTTTTCATATAAGTTGATTGAAATGAAAACATTTCTGAGTTCTCAAGAGAAATTCCTTATGCCAGTGATTGTGTGTGTAAATGTACATGAATAGGTACATGTTCAAATATGTATGCATATGCCTATGCGACCTAGAAGAAACATAATGAGCCCATAACTCAGAAGGTGATAGTACATAATTATCATCTATTAATCATCTTTTGTTTTATTTAATGTAAGCTTCTTGTAGGCAAGCGTATTTCATTTTTGTGTTGGTAACCCCAGTGACCTACTTAGAGTTGCTAGGCATAGGATATAGAAAGTTTACCTGGGGTTCAGAAAGTCCTGAATCCAATCCCCACATATGTCACATATGGGGTATTTGACTTTGGGCATGTCACTCAACAATCTCTAACCCAATTCAACTTTAATTTCTCTTAATTAACCAAACATTATTATCATATTCTCATTGGTCTTGGGAAAAATACTATATTAACAAGGACCCATTATTACAGTTTTCTAGTTGTTAGATGTTATCACTGAAGTATTAGCTACAGTCATTTTTGACATACAAAATTGCTGTCAGTGGCTCATAATTAAAATACATTGAAAAAGAAAATATAAAATTTATAGTTGACAAAACTATAACAGTTGTTACATCCTAATCATCAAGGCTAATCTTCTTTCATAGCAATCATTGACCTCTGAAATAACCAAAATGTTATGAAAAGGTGTTAGTTTCAAGCTAGAAGTTCAAACCTAGACCTTCATCTTTTGACCTGTAGGACTCCTGAGTGTCTAACTTTACTGAACTGTTGAAGTGAAGATTAGTTGAGATAAAGTACACAGGAATCTCTTTTCTTAAAATAAAAGAATACTATTTTTAATACAAATGCCAATTTTACTCAATAAAATTGTTTGTGACAACCTGTAGGTTCAAATTGACTTGATGACCCTGAAGTGGCAGCAACTCCTTGCCTGTTATATTCAGCCAGTTAAAACATGTTTTAACTACATAAGCTTTCCATTGGGTACGAGTCAAGTTTCCTGTTTAATAATCTTACCAATTTAATATTGACTTCTTGTCTTCTCTTTATGTGACAGGAGATGGAGAGGAAACTAAAAGTCTTGCCATAACAGGATTGGTGAAGGAGCTGGGGATGTTTAGACTGGAGAAAAAAAGACATAGGAAGCATTTGATATGTCTTCAAATATTTGAAGGAATCCTGTGGAACATGAATTTGCCTTGTTCTGCTTGGCCCTGTAGGGAAGAACCCAGACTAATAAATAGAAGTTACAGAGAGGCAGCTTTTGGCTCAATATAAGGAAAAACTTCCTAATAATTAGAACTGTCAAAAAGCAATAAGTTGCCTCAGGATAGGGATTTATCCAACACTGTATATGTTTAAGTAGAGGCTTGATGTCTATTTGCCAAGAATGTTGCAGACAGGATTCATTGCTTGGATAACCATTGGACTAGATAACTTCTGATGCTTCTTCTGATCTTCTTCTGATTCCATCATTCTGTGACTCTACACATATATTCTGTGATAGACAACTAAGAAGTCTGCTCAATTTTCTTATTCTGGTTCTATGTATGTCTCTCATGAGACATGATGCCTTTTGAAGAATGCAAAAAAAAGACTAGGGAAACTATGGGGTTCTAAGGAGTCACAGTGTGATATAAGTAGCTTTTGAGGAGCTGTTCTGCTATACTGTCAGTATATATATATATACATACATACATACATATGTTTGAATGTGTGTTTGTAGTGTTTTGACCTTTTAAAATCTTCCTAAATCATGAGATCAGGTTCATCATGGGTCTTTTCCAGACAAGAATAAGTGATACAGAAATAAAAATGGTAGTACTGCAAAGTTATGCCTGAAATTGAGAGACAGCACCTTACAAAAGCCCTTCTCTATAAAAGAAGCAAAGCTCTGAATCATCACAGACTTTGGAAAAATCATTTAGAGTAGTAGACACTTACCTTGCCTTCCATCTCATGTAGACTAGTTAATTTGACACATTCAATATTGCTTTTGTATTACTTATATTGTTATTTGTGTCTCTCTTCATCACCTGTTTCATGCCTACAGGTCTTGCTTCCCCAAATAGATTGTAAGATCCTAAAAGACTGGAAATATATGTTAGCACTTTTGATTCTTCTAGATCTCCCACAACAATATTAAGACTATAATAAATGCACAATAAATTGAATTATGGGATCTTAGCATTGAAAGGAACCTGAAAATTATTTAATTCAGCATCTTACTCTATCATAGAAATCCTATCGACAACATCCTTGAAAAATGTTTATTTAACCTCTGATAAAAACATCAAAGATGGGGAACTTTCTACCTCATGATAGAATTCATTCCATTTTGAGAAAGGTCTCATTGCTAACAAGTTCTTATGATGGGTGTAATGGGAATGCAAATTTGGAAGATGTTCCCTGCACCTAGGCTAAAGTGCACCTGAAGCCTGGGGTGGGAGGCTTGTTTTTCAGTAGATACTTCTTGATTGGCCAGTGAGTCAATAAGGTTGTTACATTCTCTCAGCCAAGAGAAGGCTATATAAGCCCTGATGTGAGGCTTTGTTTTGGGGGCTCACTTTGAGAAGTGTTCTGTGATTTGATCTGTATTCTGGGAAGCCATTGTCCAGGGCCCCCCCGGCTTTGAAAAACCCAGATGTGGAAACCCAGATGTTGACTGGTTATGAATGTAATGGTTGGACAGTTTGGAAATCTGTCTACTTGATCTGTTTCTGTCTTGATAATTCTGCCTGTATACTTTGAAGTTCGGGGTGCTGACTTTTTCCCCTGAATAAGGTAAACGATATATGTCTGACTGATTAAAGTAAGCTTGTTAACCCATTTTGAGTTGCTTTCCTTTATCAAAGCAGATCCAAGAACCTGTGTGAGCAGCCACCCTAGGGACTCCAGGGTGCTTGCTGCTACAAAATGGCGTCACGAACAGGATATGTAGAGTAAAAGGAAAGTATGGGGACTGGGATAATTGTTTGTTTCCCAGTTGTGGTAGCTGTGATTCTGTGGAGCCATGGAGCAGGAGAGAAGAATGGCCTGCATGCGGACTTCACTGAGCTGAGAGCGGGAACGGTGAGCTGCCTGCATCGGGACCTGGGCAGAAGCCAGGAGCGGCTGCCACATGCGGGAGGAGAAGGAGCCCAGGAGTTCGGAGTTCAGCCACAGGAAAAGATAAGAACTGAGCAGCAAAGCAGGGGCACTGAATGTGTTTCCTTGCTGCATCCCACAGTTTGGGACCCAGGGGGAGGATGGACTTGTGACTATGGTGGGTGGGATGAAGTGCCTTGGATCCCCAGGGACCCCACCTTGTTGGTTTTGTTGCCCAGCCCCCTCTCTGTACTTGGAAGCAGAGGCTGGAGCCATGTGAAGGGAAGGACACCCTCCCCCTCCCCCCCCAGAACTTTATTTGAACTCTTGTTTTGAATTGAAGTGATAATGCTATCTATGTACTTTGTGTTTGTTTAAGGGCCAGTGGCCACTTTGGTAACTTTAGTTCTGTACCTTGAAAATGTGACCTAAGAAATGTTCAGAGCTAATTCAAGAGTAAATTGTCTATGCTATGGGCATGAAAGATCTTGGGGCCAAATGTAATGGGAATGCAAATTTGGAAGATGTTCCCTGCCCCTAGGCTAAAGTGCACCTGAAGCCTGGGGTGGGAGGCTTGTTTTTCAGTAGATACTTCTTGATTGGCCAGTGAGTCAATAAGGTTGTTACATTCTCTGAGCCAGGAGAAGGCTATATAAGCCCTGATGTGAGGCTTTGTTTTGGGGGCTCACTTTGAGAAGTGTTCTGTGATTTGATTTGTATTCTGGGAAGCCATTGTCCAGCCCCCCCCCTTTGAAAAACCCAGATGTGGAAACCCAGATGTTGACTGGGTATGGATGTAATGGTTGGACAGTTTGGAAATCTGTCTACTTGATCTGTTTCTGTCTTGATAATTCTGCCTGTATATTCTGAAGTTTGGAGTGCTGACCTTTTTCCCCTGAACAAGCTAAACGATATATGTCTGACTGATTAAAGTAAGCTTGTTAACCCATTTTGAGTTGCTTTCCTTTAACAAAGCAGATCCAAGAACCTGTATTGCTAGCAGCCACCCTGGGAACGCTGGGGTGCTTGCTGCTACAATGGGTCAACAAATTATTTGTTGAATGTATAATTGTTGAATGACAAGATAACTTTCTTCTTTGCTAGGATGCTTATTAACATTTCTTTAGTTCAGAGTTTCTTAAGTCTGCCTGACATTTTCTTCCCTTGCTGTGACAGGTGTTTTTTTCCCCCTTCCCTGGTGGTCAGAGTTTGTTCCATTTAAAAAAGTATCCTTGAGTTTCCTTTGAGCTCTTTCAGTATTTTCTTAGGGTAAATCGCCAATTTCCGTTTTTCATGGAAAATCCTTTTTAACAGGATGACCTTGGTCTGAAGCCATTTCATAAAATGGCATCTTGTTGTATTCTCTACTGTTGTAACTTCCAAAAGTTTGGGTATCTTAGCTCCTTATTTATTTGCTTTTGCAATCCTTGCTCAGAACTTCTTGCCTTCTCTTAAAAGAGCTGAAGGAACTCTACTTATTTACAATTTAAGATGAACTAAAATTAATTTCATTTTGTCAATTTCTCTATAGTTGATTGTGATAAGATATTAAAGGTAGGAAGTTTTCTTGCCTTTTTAAAAATCTGGATAAGCTAGAAAAATTCAGTGCAATGGAGAATACATCCACTATTGAATAATCCCTGAGAAATTTAAAATTTTCTATATAGTATAGCTAGTTATAATGCCAAATGGTATGAAGAAGATAAAAGAGTGAAAATGGGCATAGGCACTTTGGGGTCCCTTTCCTTAGATTATAGTTTGTTTTACTCTGCTACCTGTGGTTTAGTGGCAAAACGGTTAATCTGGGACTCTGAAAACCTGGCCTACTCTATAAATGCTGTGTGAACTTGAGCAAATGAAATGAAACAAAATGAAGGGATTTCAGATATAAAATTCTTTGGTTTTGGGACTGCTGTGATCTACAGTGCAGAACCTGCTCAATTTTTGAGACCAGGGTGAAGATAGTTGCTCCTGAAAAGAATAAAGAAAACATTACATTCATGTGATTGAATTGCTGAAGTATCAAATCTTATAAAGAGTTGTCTTACTAGAAAATGAAAACATCCATCAAATTTCATACTAAATATAGTGAAGGAATAACACATAGGATCAGAGATCAAGAGATAGAAGAGACTTCAAAACCTATATAGTCTAAACTGCTTATTTTACAGATTAGGAAACTGAGGCCAGAGACTCTAAACTTACCTACAATCATACAGGTAGTAAATATCAGAGTGAGTATGTGAATATAAATCTTCTGAATCCAAAATTGGCATGTTTTTCCAGTAGTAGAGACTCACAGAAAAATATATCAGGATTGCACCTGGTCACATGTTAATTAACAGTTACTATGTAGTCTTGAGTATGTAGCTGTTAACATTGTTGAAAGTCATATTTTATAGCATTTAAGTTGCTAAAAAAAGTAGAAATAAAATGCTTATTCATATATCTAAAGACTTAAGAAATATGTCTCAAATAGAAGCCTGGACATTTTTGCAAAACAGCTAAAGAATTGCTAAAGTAAAAATGTTTTCTTTGGAATACTTGGTGCTTGAATAAAGTTACCCTGGCAATTTATCTCAAGAAACAAAGATTCAACTGCAATAACAAATGCAAATTTCCTTTTGTTAACCCTTTAAAAAATTGATGTTTTTCTCTGGAACAGATGAGATGGTTTAATTAGGAAAGTCTTAAACACAAGTTGCAAGAACGGTTCCTATTTTGATTGGCATCTTGTGACATTCTATTTTTTTTTCTTTTTCCCAGAAGCCAAATCCAGTTTCCAAAACTATATTCCAGAATCTTATTTTAGGCCTAAGTCCCTGTAACTTCAGATTTTTAAAATGAAAAAGTCCCAATCTGAAATGTTCACAAAGTAGCCACAGTGCATTTTAGATCATATATAAAAATTCAAGCAAATCTTGAGGAAATCTCTCAAATGTTCTGATCATCGGCCATGGCCCTATGAAGCTTCTTTGGCATGTTCCTTAGAGTTCATTGTTCCCATTTAGAGATGAGAAAATTTGTATTGAAAAATGGATTGGAAAAGGGTGGTTATGACTCAGTACATATTTCCCATCTGTAAGATCTCTGAAGTATCTTTCTTCAGTACTCATAATAACACACAGTTTAAACCAACTGTTAACCTGAATAAAATTCATAAGTGAAAAATAAAAAGGTATTTAATTTCTAGAAATCTTTTAAAATAAATCTTTCTGTTCAGTTAATACTGTTAAAAACTGAGTGATTAAATGGAATTCCTTGAATAAAAATTGAGCATCTTAAGTGGAAAATGAGCTTTTTTCCCCCTTTTGCTCTAAGAACTTCTATTTTCATAATCTTTAGAAATTTGCTTTTTTCTTTTAGAAACAAGTTCTCCCCTCCTTTTTCTCCTTCTTTCCTCTTTTCTCTAAGATCCTACATTCCTAAAATCACTTGTAATTATTGCAACATTGTGGCAAAACCCTCCACTGAAAAGCTACATTGATGTCTCTATATGAAATGGAGGAATCACTTGGTTCTCCTCACACACTGTTCCAGCAGAGTATGAGTACTGGAAGTTACTCATATATTCATATACTCCAATATGTAACACATACATATCGGAAAATAAGGATTCTGACTCTGCCACTCACTTGCTGTATGAACTGGGATAATTCACTAACCCTCTTTGAGTCTCATTTTCTGCATCTGTAAGATGATAAGATTAAACTACTGTGTTGGAGTAAAAAGAATGATGAATTTGGGATGGCAGGACTTCTAATTTTAATATTTACTTTATTCTGTTGATGAATATTAAATTTTGAAGTACATATATTTTTATTCCCTTGAATCCCATTTCTCTAAGACTAAGAATTGCAGAACAGCTACTTATTTGTACCATTATACATCTATTCTTCACCCCTATTCAAATAAAAAGAGACTTCCAAGAAAAACAGCAATAATCACACCAATAATAATAATAACAATAAACAATATATGATATTGATGTGTTTTGTTGATGATGATGAAAACATAGTAAAGGTGCTTTTAAATTTAATAAAGGATAATACTAATTCAATACAATTTTTTTTCTTTTTGGAGGGCAGTTGGGGTTAAGTGACTTGCCCAAGGTTACACAGCTAGTTTTTGTGTTAAATGTCTGAGGCCGAATTTGAACTCAGGTCTTCCTGATTCCAGGGCCAGTGATCTATTCACTGCACCATCTAGCTGCACCTCAATACAAAATTTTAATTCAATAAAGGGTAGGAATAACTCAGTATAAATTTCCCAACTGTAGGATCTCTGAAGTGTCTTTCTTGTCAAAAATTAAAGTCATTTTTTTCTCCACCTGGTTTAAAGTTCTAAGACAAAGTATTGCATGATACTTTCATCTTTTTTTGTCCTTCTTCCAACTTTGAGCATAGGCTTATTGCCACCATTAAGTTACATGATGACATGATGCCAAGTCAATCAATCTTTTCACTGTGGAGAAACATAGTCACATTGGTTATTTGGTGTCATTTTGGGATCTTTACTTTTGAAACAGTTATGTCAGCCTAATATTGACACAGTTTGCCAAAGACCGTAAATGCATACTGAATTGGTCTGGTATTTTTGAGCTTTCAAACCCACAAATGTGCTTCTGCCTAAACTCACTTTTCCTACCCTAACACTACCAAATTCATGAGATGTATGTTCTTGATGTGCATATTTGGCCTGTACAGAATTGTTCCATCACTGAACAGATAGGCTTATCCTTAACTTCTTTAAACACCTTGTTTACATTGAGTACATCTTGTGAATATCTTAATGAGAATCCCTTAATAAATACTAGAATTAAGCTTTTCATTATTATATTTCAAATTTTTCCTATATATCTTGTTTATATACAGTTTGCATATTGTCTCTCCCATTATACTGTAAGATTCTTGATAGAACTTATTGTTTTTTGGCTTTCTGTATAGCCCCAAGCACAATCCATGGCATGTGGTAAATGTTTAAATTGGCAGTTACATTAAAAGTAAGGCTGTGGGAGGGGGAAGAAAAAAAGGGACAAAAAGAAAGTTACATGATAACTTTATTATATATTTTAAAAGAATAGCAATTTATACATAATGTATTTTCAGCTTCATGAATAATCCTCTTTTTCTCTTCTGCTATGTCATGGAAATGTCTGTTTTGTTTCTTAAGTTCAGAAAAAAATAAATAATTTTTAAAAAGTAAGCTTATGAGGCAGAGCCAAGATGGCAGAATAAAAGCAGGGATTCACCTGAATTCATCCAAATTTCTCTCCAAAAAACTTTAAAATAACACCTCAAAATGAATTTATGAGTGGCAGAATCAACAAAAGATCCGAGTGAAATATTTTTCGAGCCCAAGACAACTTAGAAAGTTGACAGGAAAGATCTGTATCACTGGGATGAGTGTAGAGTACAGTCCATCACAAGACCCAGTAAGCCACTGCAGACAGTGGGTTTGATGAATTGGTGGCATTGATTTCTTGAGCTCTCAGTCCATAAATGATAAGTGAGCTGGACAGTTGGTCAGATGGAGATTAGTGGGGAAACTTTTTTGGCATTAGGAACAGGACTCCATATGTGGATCTGGGATATAGGTCTCAGTCCCAGGGGAGGATGAAGCACTAGAGCTCACAGCCCCAGGGGATAAGGGATGCTGGTCCCAGGTCCAGTGCAGAAAAGACTTCTTGTGATGCCTCACAGACTAGAGCACAGGGCAAGAGAGCAGTAACCACACCTTTCCTGAGGTCATACAAGCTTAGAAGAACTGAAAACTAATTGGTCTACAGAATTAGTTTTGAAAATAGCAACATGGGGGGATGGAGCCAAGATGGAAGCATAGAAGCAGGAAAACTCCATATGCCCCTTCCATAACCACCTCAAATACCTATAAAAATGACTCTAAACAAACTTTACAGCTACAGAACCCACAAAGTGACAGAGAAGAACAAACCTCCCACTGAAGACAGACTGGCATGCTGGCAGGAAGGGTCCATCTCAGCACATTGGGAGCAAAGCCCAGACCCACATGAATCTGTGTTTTAGCCTCATGGCAATCACAACCAGCCCCAGCTGGAGGGACTTTGGGAGAATGGATCACCAGCAGCTGTGGGGGTTTCCAGAATTATAAACCCATAAATGTTAAAGACAAAGTGAGAGTTCAGTGTGGACTTTGTGGGAACAGGGGGTCTGAGAGTGGGATCCAGCCTCTGTCCCCAGGGTGAGAAGCAGCTGAGGGGCGGCTGCCACCACCACGTGGCTGCTTCAGAGCTCCTAGCTTGCAGATTGTAGGAGGATCAAGGAACCAGTGTGAGGGGGAATAACGTTTGCTTTAAGCTGCTTGGATCCAGATTGCTGTCAAGGGTGGAGGTCCTGGGGTGTGTGACCAGTGTGCCAGAGCCACTGGAGGCTTCTGAGAGGGCACCCAACTAATAGCTCTGGCAGCTGGGAACCCCCCCTCCCAGCAATTTGGGACAAAGTTCTCCTCTCTGAAAGCAGAGTTCTACTGTGGCAAAAAGCTCAAAAGTCAAATAAATGAGTGGCAACATGAGCAAGCAAAGGAAGCAAAGCAAGCACAGAAATCTGACTTTGGACTCCTTTTTTGGGGGCCAAAAAGGATCAAAGCATAGAATAGGAGGAAGACAGAGAAGTCAGAACTCTTGCACCCAAAGCTTCCAAGAAAAATATGAGCTGATTACAGGCCATAGAGGAGTTTAAGAAGGATTTTGAAAACCAAATAAGAGAAGTGGAGGAAAAATTGGGAAGAGAAATGACAATGATGCAAGAAAATCATGAAAAGAGAGAACAACCTGACTGAAGAAAATAACACCTTAAAAATAGACTTAAAATTGCAAAAGAGGCTCAAAAAGTTGATGAGGAGAAGAAAGCCTTAAAAAGCTGAATTTACCAGATGAAAAAAGAATCTCAAAAGCTCACCAAAGAGAACAATTCCTTCAGAATTAGATTGGAGCAAACAGAAGCTAGTGACTTTATGAGAAATCAAGATACTATTAAACAGATCCAAACAAATGAAAAAAAAAATAGAAAGCAACGTGAAATATCTCATTGGAAAAAACACTGACCTGGAAAATATATCCTGGAGGGCTAATTGAAAAATTATTGGACTACCTGAAAGCCATGATAAAAAAAAGAACCTAGAAATAATCCTCCAAGAAATTCTCAAGGAAAATTTCCCTGATGTTTTAGAACTAGAGGGCAAAATAGAGGTTGAAAGAATCCACTGATCACCTCTTGAAAAAGATCCCAAAAAGAAAACTCCTAGAGATATCATAGCCAGGTTCTGGAGTTTGCAGATCAAGGAAAAAATATTACAAGCAGCCAAAAAAGAAACAATTTTAATGTTGTGGAAACACAATCAGAATAACACAGGATCTGGCAGCTTCTACATTGAGGGATAGATGGGCTTGGGATATGATATTCCAGAGGTCAAAGGAGCTGGGATTAAAACCAAGAATCACCTACCCAGAAAAACTATCATGTTTCAGGGGAAAATATGGTCATTCAATGGAATAGAGGATTTTCAAGGATTCTTGATGAAAAAACCAGAGTTGAATAGAAAATTTGACATTCAGTTACAAGAAGCAAGAGAATCATGAAAAGGTAAACATGGAAAAGAAATCATAAGGAACTTATCAAAATTGAGCTATTTACATTCCTACATGGAACAAAGATAATTGTCACTTATGAAACTTATCAGTATGAGAATAATTGAAGGAAATATAATGTGTGTATGTCTATATAGGAGGCTATATAGGCATATGAATATATATGAGAGTGTGTATATTTGTGTACAGGTATACATAGACAGAGGGCACAGGACCAATTGAATAGGAAGGGATGATACTTAAAAGGTGAAATTGAGAGGTGAGAGGAATATAATGAGAGGAGATGTGGAGAGACAGAATGAGGCAAATTATCTTATATAAAGGAGGCAAGGGAAAACTGTAACAGTGGAGGGGAAGAACAGGAAGGCTAAAGGGAATGAGTCAACCCTACTCTCATGTAATTTGGCTTAGGGATGGAATGACATACACACTAAATAGGGTATCTCACCCTACAGGAGACTAGGGGGGAAGGGGATGAGAGGAGGGATGATAAAAGGAAGGGAGGACAGGTTGGGGGGCAGGGAAGGTGGAAGCACACTCTTTTGAAAAGGGACAGGGTCAAAGTAGAGAACAGAACAAGTGGGGGTTGGGATAGAAAGGAGGGAAATATAGTCAGTCTTTCACACTATATTCACTATGGAAATGTTTTCAATAGCTACACATGTACAGCTTATATTGAATTGTATATCTTCCCAGTAAGAGTGGGTGATGAGGAAGGAAGGGAAAGAATTAAGAATTCTAAGTTTTAACATCAAATGTTTAAAAAATATATTATTATTATTTTTACATGCAGCTGAGAAATAAGATATACAAGCACTAGGGTATAGAGATCCATATTCCCCCACTAGAAAGTCAGAAGGAATAGGTGGAGGATATAGGAAAGAGCAGATTGGGGCAGGGGGTATACAGTGGGATAATTTTTTTGGGGGTGGTGGTTTGGGGAAAGACAGGGAGAAATTTTGTAACTCAAAATCTTGTGGAAATGAATGATGTAAACTAAAAATAAACATAAAATTTAATTTGGAAAAAAATGTATGGCAAAAAGAAAAAGAAAAGAAAACATCAACATGAAATACCTGAAGCTTGGGATAGTGCCTTCATCTGGTTTAACATAAAACTAAGAGTCAAGAAATAGGCTAGAAAATGAGCAAACAGCAAAAAAAAAAAAGACCCCATAAAGTTACTATAGTGACAGGGAAGATAAAACACAAACTGAGATGAGGATAGCAATGTCAAAATAGACACATGAAAACTTCAGAGAATAGTGTGAATTGGTGTCAGGTTTGAAATATTCCCTCAAAATCTCCAAAATTATTTTTAAAATCAAGTAAAACAGGTAGAATAAAAATTGGGAAAAGTAATAAGAGTGATGCAAAAGAATTATGTAAATAATCAACAGCTTGGGCAAGGAAACAGAAAAAAATGAAAAAAAATGTACAAAAATTCACTGAATTGACGGAAACAAATCCTTAAAGAGTAGAATTGACCAAATAGAAAAGAAACCACAAAAGCATCCTGAAGAAAAGAATTCCTTAAAAATCAAAATTGGTTGATATAGGGAAGTTAATGATTCCATGAAACCTTAAGAAAGAATAAAACAAATTGAAAAAAAATTTTAATGTGAAATATCTCATTAGGTAAAAACAATGACCTAAAAAAAGATTGAGGAGAGACAATTTAAGAATTATTAGACTTCCTGAATTCATGATTTTTTTTTGCAAAAAGAGAAATTATCAATGAAAACTGCCCCAATATTCTAACATCACAGAGTAAAATAGAAATCAAAAGAACCCATAAACCACCACCTGAAAGAAAAAATGAAAACTTCCAGGAATATTATAACTCAATTCCAAAGTTCACAAGTCAAGGAGAAAATACTGCAAGCAGCCATATACAATGCAAATATTATGGAACTAAAATTAGGATAAGACAGGATTTAGCAGCTTCTACAATAAAGTAATGGAAGGCTTAGATTATGATATTCTAGAGGGTAAAAGAGCTACTATTACAAGGAATACTCACCCAGCAAAATAGAGCATAATTTTTTTGGGGAAAATGGATATTTAATGAAATAGAGAACTTTCAAGCATACTTGATGGAAAGACCAGAGCTGAACAGAAAATATGATTTTCAAATATGAGACTTAAGAGAAGCAAAAAATGATAGACAAGAAAGAGAAATAATAAGTGATTCAATAAGGTTAAACTGTTTATATTACTATCTGGGGAGATGATACTTATAACTCCTAAGAACTTTATCATTGTTAAGGCAGTTAAAAGAATGCCCATAGACAGAGGACACTGGTTGAATTGATTATGATATCCAAAAAAAGCCTAAATTAATGTTTGAGAAAGAGAGATGAACTGGGATAAGGGAGAAGAGAGAGATAGAATGGGGGTAAATTATCTCAATAAAAGAGATGGAAAAAAAAGTTTTTACAGTGGAGGGGATGATGAGGGAGTGTGGAAAATGCTTGAACCTTACTCTCCTTAGAGTTGACTGTAAGAGGGCTTAGCATGTAAAGTCTTTTGGGTATAGAAATCTATCTGAGTCTGCAGGGAATTAGGAGGAAAGAACAGGAAAAGGGGTGGGGACTGATAAAAAGTTGGGCAGATAGGGAGAGGAGTGGTCAAAAGCAAAACATTTCTTAAGGAGGAAAAGGGTGAAAAAAGAGAGATAGAGAGAGAGAGAGAGAGAGAGAGAGAGAGAGAGAGAGAGAGAGAGAGAGAGAAGGATAAACAACTAAAAAGGAGAGCAAAGGGAAATACACAGTAATCATAACTGTGAATCTTAATGGAATGAACTTACCAATAAAATGGAAGTGGATAGCAGAATGGATTAAAAAACAGAATCCTACAATATATTGTTTACATGAAATACACTTGAAGCAGAGAGATACACAGAGTAAAGATAAGGGGCTAGAGCAGAATCTATTATGCTTCTGCTGAAGCAAAAAAAAAAATCAGGGGTAGCAGTCATAATCTCAGGCAAAGCAAAAGTAAAAATAGATATTGTTAAAAGAGAAAACAAGGAAACTACAGGTAAAATAGACAATGAAGTACTATCAATACTGGCATGAAACAGTATTTGGTGTGAACCAAATGGTATAAAACCCAGATTCTTAAAGGAAAAGTGAACTGTAGGAAGAAATAGACAGTAAAACTTTACTAATGGAGGACCTCAACTTTATCCTCTCAGAATTGGATAAATCTAACTAAAAATAAACAAAAATAGATTAAGGAGATGAATAGAATTTTAGAAAAGTTAGATATGACAGTCTCTGGAGAAAATTGAATGAGAATTGAAAGGAATATGCATTTTTCTCAATAGTACATGACACCTACATAAAAGGTGACCATGTAATTTGGGCATAAAAACCTTACAACCAAATTCAGAAAAATAGAATTATTAAATAAATAGCTTTCAGATAATAATACAATAAAATTACATTCAATAAAAATTGAAAAATTATAAATTACTTGAAAGGTAAATAATATAATCATAAAGAATGAGTGGGTCAAGGAATAAATCATAGAAACAGTCAACAATTTCATTAAAGATAATGACAACCATAAAACAACAACTAAAATATATGGTATGTAGCCAAAGCAATACCCAGGATAAAATTTATATCTCTAAAGGCTTACATCAATAAAATAAAGAACAAATCAACAAATTGACATGTGACAAAAAAACCTAGAAAGGCAACAAATTAAAAATCCCCAATTAAACACCAAATTAAAACAATCTGAAAATCAAAGGACAGATTAATAAAATTGAGAGTAAGAAAATGTTTGAACCAATATATAAAACTAGGAGCTGGTTTTATGCAAAAAAATCCTAATAAATAGATAAACCATTGGTTAATTTTATTTTAGAAAAAGAAAGAAGAAAATGAAATTATCAGTATCAAAAATGAAAAGGATAAAGTCACCATCAAAGAAAAGGAAATTAAAGCAGTTATTAGTAGTTATTTTGCCCCAAGTTTATGCCAATGAATCTGACAATATAAGTGAAATGAATAAATATTTACAAAACTATAAATTACCCAGATTAACAGAAGAGAAAATAGAATCCTTAAATAACACCATCTTAGAAAAAAAATTGAACAAACCATCAGTGAGCTCCTTAAGAAAGAATCCTTAGGACCAAATTGTTTCAGAAATGAATCATGCTAAACATTTAAAGAATAGCTAATTCCAGTACTATATAAACTACTTGGAAAAATAGGCAAAGAAGGAGGCCTATCAACTTCCTTTTATGACATAAATATGGTGGTAGTACCTAAACTAGTAACATAAAAAACGGAGAAAGAAAACCATGGGCCAATTTCTCTAATGAATATTAATTCAAAAGATTAAATAAAATACTAGCAAGGAGATTACAGCAACATATCACATGCATTATATACTATGAACAGGAGATTTATACAAGCCATGAGGGCTGGTTCAGTATTAGGAAAACTATCAGCATAATTGATCACATCAGTAAAAAAAAATCAATAAAAATCATATGAGTATCTTTATAGATACAAAGGAAGGTATTGACAAAATACAATACTCATTGCTATTGAAAACACTAGAAAGCCTAAGAATAAGTTGGAACTTTCCTTAAAATGATAAGTAGTTTTTATCGAAGAGAATCAGGAAGCATTATCTGTAATGGAGATCAGCTAGAAGCCTTCCCAGTGAGATCAGGAATGAAGTATGGATAATCACTATTCAATATTATAATAGAAATGGTAGCTATAACAATAAGAGAAGAAGAACAAATGAGGGAATTAGCATAGCAATGAGGAAACAAAATTATCACTCTTTGCAGATGATATGATGGTTTACTTGGAGAATCCTAGAGAATCTATTAAAAACTACATGAAATAATGAACAACTTTAGCAAAGTTGCAGGATTTAAAATAAAACCAAATAAACCACAGCATTTCTATATGTTAACAGCAAAACCCAGTAGCAAGAGATAGAGAAATTCCATTTAATATAACTGTTGACAATATAAAATACTTGAGACTCTACAAGCTAAGAGAAACACAGGAACTATATAAGCCTACCCAATATTTTTTCACACTAATAAAGTCAGATATGAATAACTACAAAAATACCAATTACTCATGGGTGTGCTAAGCCAATATACTGAAAATGACAGTTCTACTTAAATTAATTTACTTATTCAGTGCCATACCAATCAAAATACCAAAAAAATATTTCATAGAGCTATAAAAAATAATAACCAAATTCACCTGGAAGAACAAAAGGTCTAGGATATTAAGAAAATTAATGAAAAAAAAATAGGAAGGGAGGTAGCCTGACCATACTAGATCTCAAACTATATTATTAAGTATTGTTCATCAACATAATCTGGTAATGGCTAAGAGAAAGAGTGATGGATCAGTGGAGTAGATTAGTATTCTAGTGTTTGATGAACACAAAGACCTCAGCTTTTGGGACAAGAACTCAGTATTTTTTTAAAGCAATTGGGGTTAAGTAACTTGCTCAAGGTTACATGGCCAGTTGTTTCTTTGTGTGGTGCTAAGTATCAGAGCCCAGATTCGATCCCAGGTCATCCCAACTCTGGGGCCAGTGCTCTTACTGCACTCTTACAGGCACCTGGCCACCCCTAAGAACTCAGTATTTAACAAAAACTTCTGGGAAAATCAGAAAACAGTTTGGCAGAAACTAGGTGTAGACCAACATATCACACCATATATAAAGATAAGTCAAATGCGTACATGATTTGGACATAGTGATATAAATTATGGGAGCATGAAATAGTTTACCTGCCAGAACTATTGCTAAGGGAAGAGTTAAAACCAATCAAAAGATAAAAGCATTGCAGGATGTAAAATGGATAATTTTTGGTAACATTAAAAGAGATTTTGCACAAACAAAAGCAATGCAGCCAAGATTAGAAGGGAAGCAGAAAACTGAGAATCATTTTTTTTGCCTTTTGGAGGGCAATTGGGGTTAAGTAACCTGCCCAAGGTTACATAGCTAGTTTGTGTGTGTGTGTGTGTGTGTGTGTGTGTGTGTGTGTGTGTGTGTGTGTG
>NW_027186304.1:87358520-87385721 GCF_028583685.1 Petaurus breviceps papuanus
GTGTGTGTGTGTGTGTGTGTGTGTGTGTGTGTGTGTGTGTGTGTGTGGGTGGGTGGGTGTTAAGTGTCTGTAGCAGCAAGCACCCCAAGCGTCCCCAGGGTTTGCAGCTACCACAGGTTCTTGGATCTGCTTTGTTAAAGGAAAGCAACTCAAAATGGGTTAACAAGCTTACTTTAATCAGTCAGACATATATTGTTTACCATGTTCAGGAGAAAAGGTCAGCACCCCGAACCTCAAAGCATACAGGCAGAATTATCAAGACAGAAACATCAAGTAGACAGATTTCCAAACTGTCCAACCATTACATCCATACCCAGACAACATCTGGGTTTCCACATTCTGGGTTTTTCAAAGCCAGGGGACTCTCAACAACGGCTTCCCAGAATTCAGATCAAATCACAGAACACTTCTCAAAGTGAGTCCCAAAACAAAGCCACACATCAGGGCTTATATAGCCTTCTCCTGGCTCAGAGAATGTAACAACCTTATTGACCCACTGGCCAATCAAAAAGTATCTACTGAAAAACAAGCCTCCCTCCCCAGGCTTCTGGTGTACTTTAGCCTAGGGGCAGGGAAGATCTTTAAATTTACATTCGCATTACAGTGTCTGAGGCCAGAACCGAACTCAGGTCCTCCTGACTCCGGGGCCGGTACTTTACTGAGAATCATTTTTTACATATTTTTCTGATAAAGGCTTCATTTCTCAAATATAAAGAGAATGGAGTCAAATTCATAAGAATACAAATTATTTCCCATTTAATAAATAACAATATGATATAAACAGGCAGTTTTTAGATGAAGGAACCAAAGCTATAGTCACATGAAAAAATGCTATAAATCATTATTTGTTAGATAAAAGCAAATCAAAACAACTCTGAGGTACCACTTCACACATATCATATTGGCTAATATAACAGAGAAGGAAAATGACCAATGTTAGATTGGGTGTGGGAAAATTAGGGTACTGATGCACTATTAATACAGTTGTGGAAGGATTCAACCTTTCTGGAGAGCAACTTCAAACTATGCCCAAAGGTCTATAAAACTGTGCATAACCTGTTATCTAGCAATACTACTACTACATCTGTATCCCAAAGAGACTTTAAAAAGGAAGTGGAATTATATTTTTAAAATATTTATAGCAGTCTTTTTGAGGAAGGACAAACAATTTGTGGTATATTGTAATTATATTGTATATATAAGTGTATATTGTGTATATAGGTATATTGTAATGTATATTGTGGTGTATTGTACATTGTAACACTATCATGCTATAAGAATTAATGAGTAGGATGCTCTCATAAGAACCTGGAAAAACTTAAATGTATTGATGCAAAGTGAAGTAAGCAGAACCTGAAGAATATTATACATGGCAACAGCAATATTTTATGATGCTCAACTGTCAATGACTTAGCTATTCTCATCAATACAAAGAACCAAGACAATACTGAAGGACTCATGATGAAAAATACTATCCACCTCCAGAGACAGAACTGATGGAGCTTGAATGAACATGAAAGCACACTATTATTACTGGTTTTTTTTCTAATGGAGTGTTTGGCTCTTTGTTTTCTTTCTCAATGTGACTAATATAAAAATATGCTTTGCATGTCTGCACATATATAATCTATATCAAATTGCTTACTGTCTAAGGGAGGGTCAGGAAAGGGAGAGAATTTGGAATCCAAAATTTAAAAATTGAATGTCAGAATGTGTTTTTACATATAATTTGAAAATTAATTACCTGTAATTTAAAAAATAACAAATACAAAAGTAATTCTCATTGACTGACTTTACAGGCAAGTAAAATCTATGGTTTCTTCAATCATTAAAATGATGTCATTCTGTATGTGAACATGCATTACAAATAGTAACAATCAAACTATGTTTGAATAGAGATGATGTGTTACTTATTTGCAACACATATGTTTCTTGTGAAATATTTCATATTTAAGTAACTATATTGTTGAATGAAAAAGAAGTCATCAATGTCTCCTGGCTTCTGAGCCAGATTCTTTCCCTATGTGTATTGGTCTGGCTCAATCAGAAGAATATAAAAAATAATAGATTTAGAGCTTGAAGAAGCCTTAGTAATCCTTGAATCTATTTGATAAGAAAGCACTGGGAAAATTAAAGACTAATCTGCCAAATTAGGTTTAGTCTAACATCTTAAACCATTTTCTACAATGAATGCAAAATGAATACATGACTTGAATATTAAATATCATATCATGAATAAATTAGTATAGAAGCAGATTATATATGCCTTTCAATCCTATGGGTAAGATGTGTGGGTATGGTAGACTTGACTTAGGTCTATCCCCTTTGTAGTTTTGGTATGAAATTAGAATGAAATGACTCATATGCAATCCATCTAACAAATAATAAAGAAGACTGACTTAGCTATATCAGGCAAAGGATTTTGGCATAGGAAAGGGTACTGATCTTGCATAAAACTTTCAACCAGTTGAGTACAGTTTCCCAGTCTTGTTCATGTATAGGACCCCTAGCTCCTCTGTCTTGGATATTTTGTACCCAGACAAACAGGAAGCTGTATAAGCAGCTGAGCCTTAGTCTGTCAAGCAAATAAAACCTCAAGGACAGTTTCAAAAACTTTCAGGGGAAAATTAGCCTAACTTAAATGGGTGGAAAAACTGGTTAGGATATTACATCCAACACAGGGTAAATTTCTAACCAAAAATAGGATAGAGGCCATTACAAAAGATAAAAATAAAAAAAAAATTGATTAGAAAAAAACCAACTTCTACAGAAAAAAATTAAAACATTTAGGATAGGAAAGGGAATAGTTAACTATGAAAAATTTTTATATCTAATATCTCTATAATGGTTTGGCATCTGAGATATATTGATAATTTTCATAAATATATAATATCAAACACTATTCCCTAAAATATAAGTAGTCAAAGGACAGTAATAAAACTGAAAGAATTGCAAAATATTAATGTCTGAATGAAAAACACTCCAAATCATTAAGAAAAAGAGAATTCCAATCAAAACAACCATGAGATATCACCTCACACTCACTAAATCTATAAGATGACAAAATACAGGAAAGATTGTGGAAGATAGGCACTTTAATGCATTGTTAGTGAAGTTGAGAACTAATACAACAATTCTGGAAAGTAATTTGTAATTATAATTTTAAAATGACTAAAATGATTGTACCTTTAATTCTAGGGGTTCCATTCCTAGGCATATATTCCAAGGATGTCACAGACAAAAATATTTGTATATTCATATACTAAAATGTTTTTGTAGTAGGCATTTAAGTAGCAAGGTGAATAGAATGTAAGGACTGAAGTGAGGAAGACTTAAATCTTTCCTCATACATTTACTGGTTTTATGACCCTGAGCAAGTCATTTAATCCTGTTTACCTCAATTCCTTATCTGCAAAATAATCTGGAAAGGGAAATGGCAAACCATTCTGATGGAATCCTAATAAAATTGCTCCCACCTCCCAATATTCTAACTTCATTAAGGGCCCCACTTAACAGCTTACACACTGTAGCTATCTAGTGCCACCCCACCCCTGCCCCCATAAATATCCAAGTTCTTCATATGTGCCTCACTGCTCACTGGAACAACAGGCATGTCCATGAACTCTTAATTCCCACAGAAACAGCAGGTGTGTCCATGTGAAGGGAACCCCGTTTCTCCCTCTACCTAGCAACTACCCCTAGACCCATTCCACATATTTGAACAGGTATGTATTCAATCACAATCACATTACCCAACTAGCTCAAAATAGGACCACAACACCTAACTATCTATCTTGACCAGACAGGACCACAATTGTTAGTCAATTGGAAGACAGCATGACCAGAATGTTTAACCACCAAATCATAGATGGGACCCCTCCTCCATTACCATCCCTTAACAGACCCCTCTTGCCTTTTTAATAGTCATGATTTCTGTTATGTAATTCCATCTTTACCTTGTAAAAACCCTTCTTGCTCTCTATGAAGTTGCCATTTCCTCTTGGAACTTAGACCATTCCATGAGGGGTGTCACTCTCAATAGATGCCTATATTTGAATAGAGGTGGTCTGAGTCTGAACTTTTTGGAGTGGTTCTACCATAACACATCATGAAACCCCAATAGTTTTTGGTGTCCTAGAGTTTAAATTGCAACTCTTTTTGGGTGGGCAGAGCCCCCACTACAACAATCCCATTATATCTGCCAAGAAAACCCTAAATGTTATCATGAAGAGTCAGACATGACTGAAACAACTGAATAACAACAAGAATAACTTTTTATAGTAGCAAGGAGTGAGAAACAAAGTAGATGCCCACCATTTGGGCAACGGTAAAATAAATTGTGCTACATGAATGCAATGTGAAGTTGCTGTGCCATAAGGATTTATGAAGATGATGAAGGCAAAACAAACAAACAAACAAACAAAAAACAAATCCCCCCCCCCAAATACCAAAAAACAAAAATAATTTATTAATCCCTTACTATGTTCCAGGCACTAAGCAAAAAGAAAGATAAATGTTTTCTCACAAAGAGCTTACATTCTAATGGAGAAAGAAAAGAAATAAATTGGACTTGAAAACTGGGGCAAGAGATAGAAGATACCCATTTGGAAGCATGGTGGTAAAGTTTGGAAAGGTAGAAGCATAGCCAGTAGGGGACCAAAGCATGACCAATTTGTTCTATCCTTAAAATAGAAGCCCTGAGAGAAACTCACCAGTGGGACTCTGGGGCAGGCATGGCAGATGAGAAGCATAGAAAGGCACACACAATGATGCAATGAGTAATAAGAAAATAGCAGAAACAAACAAAAAAATGCACAATGGTGACAACAATGTAAATAAAAAAAAAACAACTATAATTCAAGCAATGTTGAATGTTTAAAAATTGTAAAGATCAAGCTTAGCTCCAAAGAGGAGAGATAAGAATATGCCTGACCTTTGCAGATTTTAGTCTATAGATGTGGCCCTTCACCTATAACATGAAATTTTAAACATGCTTAATTATTTTGCTAATATTTTCTCTTTTCCCTCTTTTCAATTAAAAATAATTTTTTTCTATTGCCACCCACTTTGTAGTTAATCTTCCCATCTCCACCCACCATGGATGGCTGAGTTTTAAAACGGTGGCTGCTATTTCTCCTTTTAGGATCTCAGGGGACATTGAAGAGCTGAGAGTTGTCTTTCTTATTTCAACGCTTATGAACCACCATATGTATACTTCTCTCCATTCTTATCAATTGATATAAGTGGCAGTTAGACTTATTCCATTTTTATGAGGGTATATTTTATTAAGACTGTATAATGAAAACAGTTGGTACTAAATTTCTCCAAAGTCTGTGACACATTTTCCTATAAGCACACACAAATTTCAAGGTAAAATAGGCTCCAGATTGGAACATGTGGCAAATGGAATAACTCATAATTCCTGGAAGTCATTTTGCCAGAATCCAAAATATGTCCCGTTAATTATAGTCTATCTTTATTCTGGATTTCAAAGCCAGGGGGGCCCTGAACAATGGCTTCCCAGAGTTTCATCTGATCAAATCACAGAACACTTCTCAAAGTGAGCCCCCAAAACAAAGCTACACATCAGGGCTTATATAGCCTTCTCCTGGCTATATAATGTAACAACCTTATTGAGTCACTGGCCAATCAAGAAGTATCTACTGAAAAACAAGCCTCCCACTCCAGGTTCCAGGTGTACTTTAGCCTAGGGGCAGGGAAGATCTTTAAAATTTACATTCCCATTACATTTGGCCCCAAGATCTTTCATGCCCATAGCATAGACAATTTACTTTTGAATTAGCATTAAGAATCATAGGTCACATTTGCAAGATACATAACTGAAGTTAGAAAAGTGGCCACTGGGCCTTAAACAAACACAAAATACATTGCATTATCACTTCAATTCAAAACAAGAGTCCAAAGTTCTCTTGGGAGGAGGGGGATGTCTTTCCCCTCACACAGCTCCAGCCCCTGCTTCCAAGTACAGAGAGGGGGCCGGGCAACAAACCAACAAGGTGGGGTCCTTGGGGGTCCAAGGCACTTCATCCCACCCACCATAGTCACAAGTCCATCCTCCCCCTGGGTCCCAAACTGTGGGATGCAGCAAGGAAACACATTCAGTGTCCCTGCTTTGCTGCTCAGTTCTTATCTTTTCCTGTGGCTGAATTCCAAACTCTTGGGTTCCTTCTCCTCCGCAGGGGCAGCCGCTCCTGGCTTCTGCCCAGGTCCCGATGCAGGCAGCTCACCATTCCTGCTCTCAGCTCAGTGAAGTCTGCATGCAGGCCATTCTTCTCTCCTGCTCCATGGCTCCACAGAGTCACAGCTACCACAAGTGGGAAACAAACAATTATCCCAGCCCCCATACTTTCCTTTTACTCTGCAGTAGTGCTTTTCATGACTCCATTTTGTAGCAGCAAGCACCCCAGTATCATGGGTCACTGCCACCACAGGTTCTTGGATCTGCTTTGATAAGGGAAAGCAACTCAAAATGGGTTAACAAGCTTACTTTAATCAGTCAAATATGTATCATTTACCTAGTTCAGGGGAAAAAGGTCAGTACCCCGAACTTCAGAATATACAGACAGAATTATCAAGACAGAAACAGATCAAGTAGACAGATTTCCAAATTGTCCAACCATTACATCCATACCAAACAACATCTGGGTTTCAAAGGCGGGGGAGGGGAGCCCTGGACAACGGCTTCCCAGAGTTTCATCTGATCAAATCACAGAACACTTCTCAAAGTGAACCCCCAAAACAAAGCTACACATCAGGGCTTATATAGCCTTCTCCTGGCTCAGAGAATGTAACAACCTTATGAGTCACTGGCCAATCAAGAAGTATCTACTGAAAAACAAGCCTCCCACCCCAGGCTCCAGGTGCACTTTAGCCTAGGGGCAGGGAAGATCTTTAAAATTTACATTCCCATTACAATCAGTCAATCAGTTAGTCAACTAAAATTTGTCAACTACATTCTACATTCTTCTAGGTTTGGGGAAAACAACAACAAAAAAAAGGAAAAACAAACAAAATAAAACAAAAACATTCCAAGCCAAGAAACTTGAATATAATTGGTTCTGAAGTTGCCTTTCCTTGGTGTATCTTGTTTTCCTTGGATCCTAATATAGACATTATCACCTGTCATTGATGTCCTTGGTCATGGAGTTGTCTGTGCTTCTTTCATATAAATGAAAATTCTGACTATTCCAATCCTCTGAAGTTCACAAGGTCTTGCCATGGTCAAGGTTAAGGGAACAGACAGAGTGGCTCTTTTCTCACCACCTTCTAACCTCAAGAGATTTCTTCTTATGAGTTTGGCTTGGTCTTCTTGTATACCAATTGCTAGTTAGATTCTGCAGTTCTGTAATCTGAATTAACTGGTTTCTTTATGAAAAACTCACAGAGTCTGACCAGAAGAATCTGGTCTAAATATCTCTAGAATCCAAATACCTCTGCTATTTGGTGTCACTCTATTTCATCCATCGACTTTTATGGACTTCTCAAATCTGATTAAATAGATTTTAGTATTTTTATGTTAATACAAAATGTCCTTATATGTAAATAGTTTACATGTTCATGTAAACTATGTTTCTAGATAAGCCTGGGGCATTTTGTATAAGATTATTTCCTTTTTGAAAGATTGCTGATCCAGTGCTACATACAGGGGTGAAATGTCAAGTTGGTTCTTGAGCAGGGGTGGGGAATCTACAGCCTTGGGGTCACATGTGACCTTCTAGATCCTTAAGTGCAGCCTTTTGAATGAATCCAAATTTTACAGAACATGCTTCAGGTTCCCCATCCCTGTTCTTGAGTTTTAGAGAGAATGAGAATTCTTTTTCTTTGAGCAAGGACATACATTCTTCCAGACTCTCTCAAACTCATTCCAGACAGTTTGGGAAAACTTTGAGTTCTATAGACATATAGGGAAAGTAGTCTCCTAAATATATCTCTGATTTTTTTCCCGTTCCTTGAGAATTTAGGAATTTCCCTTTGGGCGAGATTGGATCTTTCCATTTCTTTTCCCTCTTTGTCTCCTTTCCTCCTCCCCCTCTCCTCATTGCAAAGCTCCCCCTCTGTGTATTTTCTGGTATTTTCTAATCTGTACAATTTCTTCACTTTCTGTTTCTTATTTGTTTGGATAAATGAGTTTCCTTGTTATTCACTATATGTGATAGTTGTTTCTGTAACTAACATTTCGTGAGAAGTCAAATCATGATTGCAAACTCAGGGTTATCCCTCCTATTTAAAGGATAGTGATCATGGAAGCTAGTGGTTCGGTTTTGAATCTAAAAATCATGCCCTTAGACCAGTAATGTTAAGAGGGAAAATAAATATAATTATATTTTGGTGTCCTCTCAAAGATATGGGAGGAAAGAGCTCCCAGTGTTGTGGATTTTTTTTCCTGCTCCTATTAAAGCAGGAATCACATTCTTGGAAAGATTTCAGAGATATCGGTCAAGACATCCCATTGAGATACAGGTCTATATACTTGGACAATCCACCTGGACATAGCTTATTTGGGCACAGAACACTCTTTACATTTATACACACACACACACACACACACACAGAAATATATCAAATATATATGCACGTATATATATTTAAAATAGATGTTTCTCTATAACTTACATATATATTTTAAAATTTCAAGTATCTGTCAAGTTCCATTTTTTCCTGTTATGTTTTTTTTTATGTTGACTCTCTCATGGTTGTTATTATTGTTGTTGTTTTTGTTTTTTATTTGAAGGTTTAGGAATGGTGGTTGTGGAAAAACATGAAAGAGTGAAAATGTGTTCACCTTACCTCTTCTGCCTTTCCAAATAGATCATTCATACTCCTTTTTTTGTGTGGAAAAGGAGTACCCTGTCATCAAATGGATATGGGTAGAATTGTGCTGTTGATTAATTGTAATTTAAAAAACCCTTAAGGAAAATCCTTTTTAAGGGAGGTCATAACCCAAGATTCAATCAGAAAGAGCAAATCAGAGAGCAAAATTGATTAAGCTGAAGTTCATTGGGATTTAAAACAATATAAGGAAGGCAGAGATAAGAAATGGAATTCAAAGCTGTGGTCTAAAGCCAAGAGAATTAGCATGGAATTGAGAAGACTATACTTTGTAGGGCAGCTACTTGTATTAATGATATGTCAGTTCATTTCTCACAACCCCCTTATTCACAATGGCTTCTTTTATGGTGATAACATGCTAGGATACCCCTCAGTAATTTTGTTACATTTCTCTGGCCTCACATAGTTTTTTGTATTTTCCTTTCTCCTTAGAGTATCTATTTCTGTTGCTTTTATACTTAAGAAAGAAAAATTCTAATTTTGGAAAAATATAATCCCAAGTATTTTTTTTGGTTGCCTGCAAAAGTAAGTTTTAGACCAATATATTAGAGTTCCAAAAATGACTGCCAGGAAATTCTACCAAAATCTTACTAATCTCTTTATCTCTGACTTTGCAATGACTTCAGTACCATCTATAGGATTTGTATTGAGAAAAGTATTCAAAGTTGTGTCTTCCTCTTTGAGTTTTCACAAGATAAGCTAAAAATAATAGCTCTTTCCAATCAAATGCTTATAGAATGCTACAATAATTTGATTAATTACTTAAAATATTTTACAAGGTAATGGAAAAATACTTTAATGTGTCAATGGTTATCTGAGCTCATTGATATTGGGATTTACAGTAAAAAGTGCAGGGTACAATCTATTTTCTTTCTCAAACTTCATAATGGCACCTGTAGGGAATCACCCACACTCTTACCTTTTTCCATAAGCTATCTACATTCTTTTTGCTACCATGTTTCCCCGATAATAAGACACTGTCTTATTATTTTTTTTGGAAAGAAAAACACCAGAGGGCTTATTTTCAGGGGAGGGCTTATGTTGTCCTGCCTCAGCTCTTCTCCACGGCACTGCTCTCAATGGCGCCAGCAAGCAAATCACTGGGGAAGAACAGGATGACGCGCTCACTGCTGCAGCTCTGATTGGATGCAGCTCGGAGCACGGCGTGCGTTTCACCGGGGGTGGGGGGGACGGTGCATACACAGAGTACCGTAATGTAGCGTGTAGTGCAGGGGATCACCTTCACTACAGTAGCAATCTCAATAGGGCTTATTTTCGGGGGAGGGCTTATTTTAGAGGAATCTTACACAGTAACGGGAGGGCTTATTTTCGGGATAGGTCTTATTATCGGGGAAACACAGTAATATCTCCTTTCCATTTTCCACTCTTGCTGGAAGAAATTCTGAATTCCTACTTCACTTCAATCCATCACCTTCACAATGGGTAAACATTTGTTACATCTTAAGATTTACCCATATTTGACATTTACCTTTTAACTGTATGTTTAGGATCTTTGAATTTTGCAAACTTCCCCTATGCTTGGTCTCTTACCTATATATGTGTTGGCTTCTCCAGTTAGAAGGCCTTTTTTTCCCCATCACTTACCAAAAGGTAAGTGCTTGATATATGCTTTTTAAACTCCCTTATTAAAAAATTTTGTCAAAAAATATTTAAGTGCCAGACACTGTGCTAAGCACTGGGGTTACAAAAAGAAACAAAAGACAATCCTCACCCTCAAGGAGCTTACACTCTAAGGAGAGAGACAGCATTCATACAACTACGTACAAAAAAGATAAAAACAGGATAATTAGAAAATAATCAACAGAGGAAAGGCATTAAAATTAAGAGGGAGTAATAATTATTTTCTGTAGAAGGTAGAATTTTGTATTTGTAGTATTTGAAGGAAGCTGGGGAAACCAGGAGGTAGATATAAAAAAGGGAAGAATTTCATGCATGAGGGACTGCAAATGAAAATGTAAAAAAATGAAAAAAAAATAAAAAAAAGCTAAACACATGCAGTTCTCCTGAGAACTGCTGCTGTGAATAACTTTAAGGTTCTTATTGCATAGCATAGTGAACTCTCTATTTATTCAGCAATAAACTAAAGCAAAACATTCACAAAACCCCAAGTACAACATTCACAGTGATATAACATAACAACTTATTATTAAAGTGGCCACATATTCTTTAAAAATATATCATTCAGTAAGTCACAATCTGAATCAATCAATAAAAAGTACCCATCTACAGTTTTCTTTCATCTTGATTCAAGACTGGCTTCCAATTATCCTTAAGGAGAAATCATCCTTAAGGAGTACAAACTACAAAGTACAAAGGTCTCCCACCCTTAAGTCACATTGCCTTAATCTCTCAGCTAGCACTAAGTACCTAAGTGAAGATCCCTTCATCTTGACCTGAGATGAACTTCTAAACTCCATGGTTCTTCTTCTATGCTCTCAGCTTTTGCCTGAATTCACCCAACTGTCACCTGGATTCACAGGTAGGCAACTGCCAGCTCCTGCTCCAGTTCCTTCCCCAGCTCCAACTTGAGGCTGACGGTGACCAGTCCACCTCAAGCCCTTCAAAGTTTCTAATTCTGGGAAGGGCTTCAGGTGGACTGCTCACCGTCAGCTTCAAGTTGTCACAACAATATCTACACAGATCAAGCTTAGCAGAGTTACAACAATATCCACACACATTGCCAGCACTATCATCAATTCACTTTCTGCCTGTGAAATCAACACAGACCAACAGGCAGGGCCTCTGTCTGAAAAATTAACACAGACAAACAGACAGGGTTTTTGTCTTAGAAACCAAACACAAATCATCATTAAAGTCCCAGGACCTCTGAAAACATCAGTAAAATCCTTCTTTGGAATTTCTGTAAGCAGACAGCAGGAAAGTTCTTTTTCAGGGCTTCTGAACCAGCAGTAAGGTCCCCGCACTTTTGTAACAAAAGAAACATCCTCTGTCAGCAGACAGGTTTGACAAAGTAACATCAACACAGACAGAACAGAGAGACAGAGTGCCAGCACCACAGGCATCCTTCCTCTCAGTTCTGCTCAGTCCCAGCTCATGCTCTAGCTTTAATATCCTCTGCTCCTTCCAGTTCCTCCCTTCCTCTTATGTCCTTCATGTTCCAGTTCTTGGCAACTTCCTCTCACTGTGGGCTTCACAGGTTCTGTTTCTAACAAAGACTTTATATAATCACAGGTGAGGCCCAAAGATACTTGTGTAGTTGAAACAAGGAGTTAAGTACCATTTTGCTTGTCATTACAAAATGCCAATTGCTGAGAAATGGGGTGTCTTATTCAAAGAATATCAAGGAGGTGAGTGTCCCTAGATTTTATATTACTAGGAGTTGAGGGTGGGTGGCGGGTATAAGAAGACTGGAAAGGTGAGGGACCTAGATTATGAAGGGCTTTGAACACCAAATAGAGGATTTCATATTAGATCCTGGAGGTTATAGTCAGCCATTGGAGTTAATATGGAAGTGATATGATCACTTATCAATTTTGCCATTGCTTTGTAAATGTTAATGTGTTTCTGCCATCAAAGATCAATGAAATCTACTAGTAGAGTTCTAACTTTCTTAAAATTATGTTGGTACCAGAACAGTATGTATAAAATCCATCAGTTATTCTTTGCTATATTTACATCACTGCCTCACCTATTCCAAAAATGAAATTCTCTCTCTCCCTGTATATATACACACATAAACATATATGTGCATGTGTATGCATGTGCATGTATACATGTATATACATATAGCATTCTTTTACTTGTATAGATTTGTTTAATGATCTTATTGCTACATGCTACTTTTATACCTACCATAGAAGTATTTATGGCTATTTGGATTTCTCACAATTTTCATTCTTTGGAGATTGTGATATCCTAAGATTCTTAACCATAGTAAAGCATATAGAACCACCGGAACAAATTTAATATTTAAAGTTGGATTTTTGTTTTAGAGCAGCTGGGGTCATTAAAATTCCTAAAGGCAACTCAGGTAATTCTTTTCTTCAATTCTGGTCTTAGTTCATGGTCCATTTTCAGTGCCTAATATACATGCACATATATACACATGCATACGCACATATATACACACATGTATATATAGTGTGTATACATACATGCATACATTATATACATATACACACAAATATGTGTACATATACATACACATATTATTTATACACACGTGTATAAAATCATAGTATGGATCATAGACATTCTTTTTTTATTTTTTTTCTCCTACACAGATAAATAGACTGAATGGATTGTAGGCATTATTTTTTAATTTTTTTCTCCTGCATAGATAAATAGACTGAATTCTTGAGTAATTATGCATTTCATTGAGTAGACTACAAAAAACTGAGAGTGTATGGTATCATCCTGGTGCCATCTCCGAATAGCAATATCTGGAAGTCACGATAATCTGTGGGAAATCTCTTCCATTTAGACTCAGTAATGGGCTCATCCTTTGACAAGCCTGCATTTCCCTGCTTTATGCTTTGCTTGATATTAATAACCAAAGAACACTAACCAGAAGATCTCTCTGTGGTGTTTTTGAATAAATATTGTATAATTTTAATATGCATAGGAAACAACTTCTTGGAGGGAAGCCTTTAAATAAATATTTTCTCTAACAAATATGAGTAACAAGCAAAGTGGCCTAGAGATCCTCATGCAAGGAGGTAAATGTGACTTCACAGGTATTAATAAGATTTAATGGGATAAAACCTATGAGTTGGGAAATGGCTCTGGAAGACTGTGCCATATTCAATAGGAATAGGATAGGTAAAAGGAGGAGATGGTTGTAAAAGCATAGCATAGTAAGAAGATATATTCATGTGAAAAATTCTGGGAACTACTTATTACCTCAATGATCTTTGGCTTAAAGTATCTGGCTTCATTTTCCTCTTCTGTAAAATGAGGGGACTGGATGAAAGGGATGAGATCCCTTCCAGCTATAAATCTATGATCCTACAATCTTAATGTGGAGAAGCATGATAGAGAATATTTAGTCAAAGATAAATGGATACAAAAATATATGAAATATTTTCATTATATTATAATAGAGATAAACTGGACAGAAAGAAGAAACAGATGAGGAGCTTAGGAAAGAGATAACAAGTAAGAGTTGGAAGGCATGATACAGTAGTGTTGGGGGACTTCATATATCTAGACATCTGCTGTAATTCTCCCTGACCAAATCAGAAAATCCAATAGTTTTTGACAGATTTTAATGTTATTTTCATTCATCAAAAGATGTAGGAACCAACAAGGAAAATTGCAATTCTCATTCTGATTCTCAGCAAAAGGAGGGAAAAGATACTATAGTGGAAAATATGGGAAACTTGGGGAAAGTGTTTTTTTTTATCTTAGAATTTTGAAACAAAAAACATCAGTCAAAGCCTAATATATATCCCAGATTTGTGAAGAAAAGACTTCAAATTCTTGAGAGAAAAATGATTGGTAGGACCTAGTTGTTTAAATATCTATAAAAGAAAATTAGCAATCTTTTCCTGATCACTTAAATTTTTTTTTCAGGTCTAACAATGCTCATACTTTTAATCTTATTTGGTATTGTACTACTATTTCATAAGAAATAAAATATAGAGTTTACATCAAAATGTCAGGGACTTGGGGAGGGGCAAGGCAAAATGTGATGAAACCAAAAATGGAGTTAAAATACTGTGATAATTAGAAAGGAGAAATAATTTGCTTTAATTTCTTTTCAAATATGTTTTTATTTATTTTGTTACATTTCCCCCCAATTACATATAAAATATTTTAACAATTACTTTTAAAAATTTGAGTTCCAAACTCACTCCGTCCCTTCCCTCCACTTCCCCTTGAGAAGGCAAACCATATGATATCAAATATACATGCGAAGTTATGCAGAACATATTTCTATATTGGCCATGTTCAAGAGAAAACATACAAAATAAAGCAGGAAAAATAAGGGAAAACTTTTAAAGCATTCTTCAATCTCTATTCAGAGTTAATCAGTTCTCTCTCTGGAGGTGGATGGAAGTTTTCATTATAGGTCCTTTGGAATAGTCTTGGATCATTGTCTTGATCAGAGTAGCTAAGATTTTTATAGATCATCATTATTACAATATTGATATTACTGTGTGCCATGTTTTCCTGGTTCTTTTCACTTCAATTTGCATCATCTTATATAGATCATATCAGATTTCTCATAGGACAATAGTATTCCTTCGCAATCATATATCACAACATTCGCTATAAGTTCTGGGTTTAAAAATTCGATTTCTGTGTGTGCATGGTGGAAGTTCTTTATATTCATAACTCATATAAGCTTAATGTAAATTTTATTAACTAATCAAATTTTACTTATTAAAAATAATTTTATATGTACTTGTGCTTTTTAAAACATGCTTTCCTTGAAAGTAATGACTTCTTTGGTAAGTAATGGACCATCAGGGTACTGGATCAATAAATTCATTTGTCCAGGTAACTAAATTCCAGATGAGGAAACTCCATCCACCAATGTGAGATGACATTTTCTGAAAAACTTGCAGTCCTGAAGAATTGCCTAGGGCACTTAGATGTTGAATAATGCCATAAAGTTAGTATGGTTTCAGAGGAGGAACTTTAATGCAGTTCTTTCTGGTTCTATGGTAAGCTCTCTATTTATAAGTCCATGCTGCTTATCTTTTTCTCCACATTTTAAACAAATGCTTTGAAATGTAAAAGTTTTCTCTATCAAGTGACTTGTCCTCTCTAGGCCCACTATTCTTAATTAATGGCATTAAAAAAATGTATCACCATTTTCCCCTATACTTGGTGAATCATCAGTGAGTAAGAGCTTCTTGGATTCTAAAGGATCCAATAATAGTTAAAAGATAAGATGGAACCTGAGGTTAACATGGCAGTATATATAATTTTGTGTCAGTATATATAATTTTCTTGTAATGAATTCTTTTTTATTTCTACTCAGACATTCTCAAGTTATTCAGGCTCATGAGGCAATAGAGTTTAGGCTTAGGAAGCAATTTCTTCAAATATTATTTAAAATACTTAAATGACCTACATCACATCTGGAAAGATAAATCATTTTGAATATGTTATAAGGATTATTTTAATTCTATAGTTTCATTGCCTCTTCCCTCCCCTAGACTCTCAAGAAAAAGCTCAGCTGTTTCCCTAATGACATACCAGGAAAGAAAGCTCAGAATTCCAGATTATCTGACATAGACCAAACATGATTACCTAAATTAAGAGGAATTTAAGATTGTTGAAGTAAAGGGATTCAAAATCAACATGCAAGAGTGATATATGAAGTAAGAATTACAAACTATGGAACTTTTTGCAGGGATTTTGAAAATCATTTGGCCCAAAAGATATCCCAAGGGATTGAGAGGCCATTGGTTCATATTACCTCATCTAGTTGAAAAGAAGCCTAATACTACAATGCGTAATTCACTTCCACACTTATTCTGAGGAAAATGACAAAAAGGAACTGGAGGATTATTTAAGGAACTCCATGAAAGGTGCCACCTCCCTCCACTCTTTTTGGTAAATAATTCTTCTTTGGTACCTCATTTGGATGTTTTCTTCTTTTTCTTCTTTACTAGACTGGAAAGATAAAAGTGAAATTAGAATTGATTGACTGGGAGGGTCTAGGATTGTATCTTTGCAATAAAATATTAGGTTAATTTGTTCATATATTCCATTACAACCATCTTCCAATGCCTCATTCTGGCAGGTTGGTGACCCTGGATTCTCAAGGACTGTGCCAATTGAGCACAAGTTCTTAGAAGGCTTACCAAGCTGGACAGACTTTGAGTACAGATTTGGCGATACCTGTCAACCAAGGAATATCCTAGCCAAATTCAGAGAATGTTATACTTTAAAGGCTGCCCACAAGATATTTTGTTTTGTTTTGTTTTGTTTTTTAACACATCAGCTCATACAACCATACAGAAAGGCCTGGAAGGGCTTCAATTTGTAATATTTGGTGGGGAGTGCCTATACAGATGCAATCACAGATCTTTCGAAGTATTGAATAAACTTTACAACTACTGCAAGATATCCCTTTCAATTACAGGCAGCATTGTACTATCTTGTACTTGGAAAGTTTTTTATTGGCAGGTAAATAAAATTAAGCTCTTAGAGAGTCTGCACTTGGTCAAATAGTCATTATCAAAGAAAGGAGGACTCTCAGGAGGTCAATTGTAGGGAAAAATGATTTTTCTCTTAAATTAATAATCAATTTTTGAGTTAAGACCAAGATTTTTTCAGAAACCTGTAGGTTTTTTAGACTCTAAAGGATATTGTTGATGGATGAGATTGCCCAAATCCTTAGGATATATCCTTTTTCATCCTGGGTTGGAGATCCTACTCAACCAGAAAACCTTACAAAGAATTTAATCTAAGGTGAATTCCATTCCATTGTGTTCTACTCAGGCTTGGGTAGAGGAGATCCTTTGTCTAGATTGTTCCAGGCTGGGAGTGGGCTCTGATATAGAGTGAGAAAGTCATGTCCCCCTGCAACTCATCAGAATGGGTCCAACTCTCATTTTAATATTTATTCTCATTGTTAATCAAAGTAGATTGCCACATTCAGGAACACCCACTTTTCCAGGACATACAAGCATTAATTCAGTTCCACAAGCAGACTTTGGCATTCAAGAGTGACATTGACCCCTCTTATTAATTGTCTGTTAGCATGACTAATAAAAAAGATTAATTACTCATAACAATGTCTCTTGAACTTTTTACATATCACAATTGATATGGGAAGAAGCACTATTTCACTTTTGAATATTTTTTCTTACATAAATTTCATATATTAGAATAAAGTTGTAATACAATTTCCCTCAGAAAACGTTTAACTGGTCCTGACTAAGTAAAATAAGAAAGAGTTAAGTTTTTTTCAGGCATATCCTGTATTTCTAGAAAGAAAAATTGATATTGAAAAGTAAGCACTCAATTACTCAGGGGCAACTAACTAGGTGGCATAGTTCATAGAGTGCTAGACTTGAAATCAAGAAGACCTGAGTTCAAATTTGACCTCAGACATTTATTACCTGTGTAACCGTGGGCAAGACAATTAACCTTTGTTTGCCTCAATTTTCTCAACTATAAAATGGAGATAATAATGCCACCTATGTCACAGAGTTATTCAGAGGTACAAATGAGATAATAATTGTAGAGCACTTAGCACAGAGCCTCTTACATGGTAAGAGGCATCTAGGTGGCTCAGTGGATAAAGCACTGAGCCTGGAGTCAGGAAGATCTGAATCCAAATCCAGCTTAAGACACTAGCTCTGTGACCCCTGGCAAGTCCCTGAACCTCTGTTTGCCTCAGTCCACTGGAGAAGAAAATGGCACACCACTTGTAATGGGAATGTAAATTTTTAAGATCTTCCCTGCCCCTAGGTTAAGTGCACCTGGAGCCTGTGGTGGGAGGTTTCTTTTTTAGGAGGCACATTGTGATTGGGCAGTGGGTCAAGAGGGTTGTTACATTCTATGAGCCAGGAGAAGGCTATACAATCCCTGATGTGAGGCTTTGCTTTGGGGTTCACTTTGAGAAGTGTTGTGTGATTTGACCAGATGAGACTCTGGGCAGCCATTGAGACCCCCCCCCGGCTTTGAAAACCCAGATATTTATGCTTCCCTTTCTAGTAACTATGATTAGGTATGGATGTATGTAATGATCAGACAGTTTGGAAGCCTGTCTGCTTGATCTGTTTCTCTGTCTTGTAACTTCTGTCTGTATACTCTGAAGTTTGGGGTGCTGACCTTGTTCCCCTGAACTAGGTAGATGATATATGTTTGATGCATTAAAGCAAGATTGTTAACCCATTTTGAGTTGCTTTCCTTTAGAAAAGCAGATCTAAGAACCTGTGTTGGCAGCTGGTGATGCTGGGGTACTTGCTGCTGCACTGCTTCAGTAGATTTGTCAAGAAAATCCCATGGGCAGCATTGATGTCCTATGATCTATGGGGTCATGAAGAATAGGACATGACTCAATTACGGAACAACAAAAATTGGCACATAGTAAGCACTATAGAAATGTTAGCTATTATTATTATTGTTATTATTTCAATTTAATTCAACAGATATTTATTAAGCCCCTACTATGTATAAGGCACTGAAGGATTCAACAAACATTTAAGCACCTCCTTGGTAAAAGGTACCAAACAGGGATACAAATATGAAATATGACATAAGCCTTGTTTTCAAGGAGCTTACAATTTAGTTGGGGTGGGAGAAGATAAGATGAATATGATGCTGCATGTACAAATAATGCTCAAACAATGTGAAATTAAATAAGCATAGACAATATCCTTTGCTATATTTCAGAAAGTAGAAATTATGTTTTTGGAAGGCATCAGAAGGGGCTTTGTGGAAGACTTTGAGTCTGCATTGTATCTTAAAGGAAGAATCTTTCAGAGGAAAAGAGAGATAAGAGGAAAAAGCACCCATTCCATGTGTTAGCAAAGGCAAAGATAAGGCCTAGAAGGGACAGGGTAAGCTTGGGGTATAGTGAGTACTACAGTATTTGAAAGAGTTTGGCATGGAATGAGACAGGACATCTGGAATATCACATTGTGGGGAATTTTGAATATCAGGATAAGCAGCTTGCATGTTATTCAGTAGATGAAGGAGAGGCATATCACAAATTAAACATATCAATAGTGTAGTTTGGATTTCCAAATATCTACTTTTATACAACATTAATAGGGATAATGTCCTTCTCTAGGGAGATACTCACCTTGCTCTACTTTTCTTTCAATTCTAAGTACCATCATTTAAGCAGGATGTCAAATAGCTGAAGAAGGTCAGAAGTTAACTATATTCAGGGTACTGGAAGTCATTCTATCTCTGTATCAGTTGAAAGAACTGTAGTGGTTGATCTCAGAGAAGAGACAACTTTGGGGGGTGTTATAGTTGCCGTGAAGTATTTAAAAGATTTTTCCATGGAAAATGTTCTTATTCTATTTGACATTGGAGGATACAACTGGGAACAATAGGTAGGAGTTGAAGATTTCACATAATACACACATGTACGCACACACACATGCACAAACACATGTGCACATGTAAACACACCCCTTTCCTTTCTCTATCACCAGAATTGGTTCTGCTGTTTAATGGCAACTGTTAGAATTCTTTATTCCTGTTCACAATCATCTTTTTGCCACCCAGCAGCTCAATCTGACATCCCAGATGCCATGTAGAATAATTTTTAATCACTTTCTTATAGATATCCCAACACCAAAATTTTGCCTACTTCATAATATTGCCTAGAGCCAATCCTGTTTAACTTCAACTGCATGGCAGAATATTAGAAGGGTTCCATTGTGTTTTCTTTCACAACATGACTAATTGGAAATATATTTTGTATGATTTAAAAAGTAAACTATATGTTCTAAAATGTTTATGGCAGCTCTCTTTGTAGTGACAAAGAACTGGAAGTTGCAGGGATGCCCATCAATTGGGGAATTGCTGAACAAATTGTGGTTTTTGAATGTAATGGAATACTACTTTGCTGTAAGAAATGATGAACTCAGTGATTTTAGAAAAACATGGAAAGACTTGCATCAAATAATGAAGAGCAAAATGAGCAGAACTAACAGAAGGTTGAATAAAGATACGGCAATATTGTTTTAAGAACAACTTTGAGTGAATAAGTTATTTTGACTAATATAAATACCCAATTTAACTAAAAAGGGCATATGAAGAAAGATGCTATCTGCATCCAGAGAAAAAATTGTTAAAAATAAAATTATGTATAGAATAATTATGTGTGTGTGTCTAGGTGTGTCTATTTGTGTCTAATGGTAGGCATCTTTAGGGTGGGGGATGGGGTGAGGGAAGAAAAAATGAAATTTACATTATAATTTTGCTGTATATTTGAAAGAAAGAGAAAGTTTTGCATAGTAGATTTGCAGTTCCATATGCATTCAACTTTTTATTTTTTTTAAAGACAAGAATGGCAGAAATTGTTTTTACATGTAACTGGGAGAAATTAAAATATTAAAATTTTTAAAAAGAAGGTTTCCAAAGTACAATGGATTGTCTTAGGAGGTAATGGCTTCCCTTTTACTAGATAGTGAGATAATGAAATAATGGATGGTAACTTGTAGGTAATGCTACAGAAGGGATTCTTGGTCACATTTGGGTTCAATTAGATGGATTTTGAAGTCCTTTCTTAAGTGGGAGATTCTTGGATTTCATATACTATGATTGTATACTTTTCCATTGCCTAGAACAAAGAGGCAACTTAGTATATGTCTCTTGAATGAATGAAAGTCTGTACCTTACTCTATCTCATCTAATTGTTTCTTTCAAATTCTCATCCTTCTTGGCCTCTGTGAAACATTTGACACAGTTGATCAACCTCTCCTCTTAGATATTATTTCCTGTCTGGGTTTTCATGACACAGTTCTCTTCTGGTTGTCTTCCTAACCGCCCGACCACTTTTCCAGCACTTTTGCTCATTTCTCATCCACGCAGCACTCAATAAATATTGCATTCCCCAAGTCACTATCCAAGCCCATTTCCATTTTTTCTCTATAATCTTATTCATCAGACTGTATGGGTTCATTTATGATCTCTATGCATATAATTCTCAGATCTATGTAACAGAGGAAATCAGTCAATCAGGTGTCAGTTTTGATGTTATGTTCAGGGTGGTTAGCCAGTTTCCCTGTCACAGGGATACTTGGAGAAACTGTTTCTGGAAGTACATAATAGTAGGATATGGAGAGGCCCCACCACTAATCAGAGCTCACACAGGTATTCTGTGACTTTTCTGTCTGCATATGATATAGTGAAAAAAAAATTAATTGGATAATGAACCAAATTGATGTCTCTTCTTCCTTGCAGTGTTTGAGGAAAGGATTAATGAAAGTCACTGAGTGGGGAGAGAGAAGCAGGTGCTAGCAGTCTACTTTCCCCACCATATCTAATGCAAAGCAATGTAATACATGCTCAGTTTCATGGCAACCTGAATCATCAGAAGTTTCCTTATGAAGTAATGATATCTTTCTTTTTCCCCTTTTTATTGTTATTTTAAAAATTATTTTTAGTTTTCAACATTCATTTCCCAAAGATTTTGAGTTACAGATTTTATTTCCATCTCTCCACTACCCTCTACCCCAGGATGGTAAGCATACTGAATACCCCTTCCCCCAATCTTCCCTCTCTTATATCCCTCTCCAATCCCGCCCCTTACTTTCTTACAGGGCAAAATGGATTTCTATACCCCGTTGCCTATATAACTAATTTCCCAGTTACATGTAAAAAATATTTTTTTTAAACATTTGTTTTTAAAACTGAGTTCCAAATTCTCTCCCTTATCCCCTCCTCACCCATCCCCACTGAGAAGACAAGCAATTCAATATAGGTTATACATGTGTAGTAATGCAAAGCATTTCCATAGTAGTCATATTGTGAAAGACTAACTATATTTCCCTCCATCCTATCCCACCCCCCATTTTTTCTATTTTCTCCTTTGACCCTGTCCCTTTCCAAAATTGTTTGCTTCTAGGTATGGTCTTTCTCAATTTTCTCTCCCTTTTATCACCCCCCCCCTTAACCCTTTTCCCCTACTTTCCTGTAGTGTAAGATACCCCATTGAGTATGTATATTATTCTCTCCTTAAATCAAATCCAATGTGAGTGAGGTTGACTCATTCCCTTTTAACTTCCTGCTCTTCCCCTCTATTATAACAGCTTTCTCCTGCCTCCTTTATTTAAGATAATCCATTCCATTCAATCTCTCCTCCTCTCCTCCCAATATATTCCTCTTTCACCTCTTAATTTTATTTTTTTGTATCATCCCTTCACATTCAACTCATCCTGTGCCCTCTGTCTATGTATTTATGTACACACATATACATACACATATATACATATAGACACATACACCCACGTATACATACACACACATACACCCACATAAATATACATATATAATCCCTTCAACTATCCTCATACTGAGAAAAGTCTCATGATTTACAAATATCGTCTTTCCATATAGGAATGTAAATAGTTCAACTTTAATAAGTTCATTATGATTTCTCTTTCCTGTTGACCTTTTCATGCTTCTCTTGCTTCTTGTATGTGAAAGTCAAATTTTCTGTTCAGCTCTGGTTTTTTTATAAAGAATGCTTTAAAGTCCTCTATTTCATTGAGTGACCATATTTCACCCTTAAGTATTATACACAGTTTTGCTGGGTAGGTGATTCTTGGTTTTAATCCCAGTTCCTTTGACCTCCAGAATATTATATTCTAAGTCCTTTGATTCCTTAATGTAGAAGCTGCTAGATCTTTTGTTATCCTGTTGTATTTCCACAATACTCAAATTGTTTCTTCCTGACTGATTGTAATGTTTTCTCCTTGACCTCAGAACTCTGGAACTTGGCTATAATATTGCTAGGATTTTCTTTTAAGGATCTTTTTCAAGAGGTGATTGGTGAATTCTTTTAATTTCTATTTGGCCCTCTGGTTCTAGAATATCAGGGCAATTTTCCTTGACAATTTCTTGAAAGATGAAGGCAGTTGTGGCTATGCTATATTTTTTATCATGCCTTTCAGGAAGTGCAACAATTTTAAAATTATCTCTCCTGGGTCTATTTTTCAGGTCAGTGGTTTTTCCAATGAGATATTTCATATTGCTTTTTATTTTTTTCATTCATTTGGATTTGTTTTATAGTATCTTGATTTCTCATAGAGTCATTAGCTTCTATTTACTCCAATTTAATTTTGAAGGAATTATTTTCTTCAGTGAGTTTTTGAAATTCCTTTTCCATCTGGCCAATTTAGCCTTTTAAGGCATTCTTCTCCTCATTGACTTTTGGGACCTGTTCTGTCATTTGAGTTAGTCTATTTCATAAGATACCATTTTCTTCAGTCAGGGTGTTTTCTTGCTTTTTATGATTTTCTTGCATCATTTTCATTTCTCTTCCCAACTTTTCCTCTACTTCTTTTATTTGATTTTCAAAATCCTTCTTGAGCTTCTTCATGACCTGTGACCAGTTCATATTTTTCTTGGAGGCTTTTGATGTAGTTTTGACTTTGCTGTCTTCTTCTGGTTCTATGTTTTGATCTTCTTTGTTCCCCCCAAAAGATTCTATAGTCTGATTATGCTTCTTCTGTTTGCTCATATTGCCAGCCAATTACTTGACTTTTGAGCTCTTTGCCATGGTAAAACTCTGTTTCCAGAGTGGAGAGTGCTGTGTCCCAAATTTCTGGGGTTTTGCATAGCTGTTGCCAGATCTATGAGGAGGGCGCCCTCTGTACAGCCACAACAAGTTCTGCCATGCTAGCACTCCTCATCCCAAGACCTCTATCTAAGACTGTGACCCAGATCCAAGAAGGGCAAAACAAGAGTAATTATCCTCTGACAGGCCACTTAGCCACCCTATGTTCTGTAGGCCTGGAGCTCAGGAGGCAGCCAAGGGGGCAGTAACTGCAGCCACCACCACCTTGCCACCCTGGGGCCTGGGGTTGGACCATGGCTTTCAGGAAAAAGTGTGTTGGCTGCTGGGAGAATGAATGAACTAGATCATAAAAGATGGTCCTTTGCTATCGTGGCCATGGCAATACCTTCCAGGCTCCAATTCATGTACTTCTGGAACATTGGTCCTTTTCCTTCACTTAAGATAGAATGAAACACAACATGGACAGAAAAAAAAAACAAAACAGGAACATCATACATTCATGGCTTCATATGCCCAGGTAGAGCAAAGAGCCATTGGCACAGATTCTCTCTCCGTATCTGGAAGTGTATAGCAGTCCTTATCATTATTACAATCAGGAAAAATAGATAGATTTTTAGTGATTTTGTGTGCAGGTCCAGCTCAGCATCTAATTAAAAGGTTTTTTCAACTCAGTAAGTGGTCAGGAAACTATTTCAGAACTTCTGCACAATCTCTAAATCAGGGTCAGGGTTTCTTCTTTCAACATCAGTGTGAACTTTGAGAAGCAGTTTCCCTAAGCATCCATGTGGCTCAATGAAGGGTAAATCTTCTATGCACACTCCTAAGACTGGGACTCACTAGCCAGAACTTCTCTCTGTCCGTCTGTCTGTCTCTCTATCTCTGTCTCTCTCTCTGTCTCTCTCTCTCTGTCTCTGTCTCTGTCTCTGTCTCTGTCTCTCTCTGTCTCTCTCTGTCTCTGTCTCTCTCTGTCTCTCTCTGTCTCTCTCTCTCTCTCTGTCTCTCTCTCTCTGTCTCTCTCTCTCTGTCTCTCTCTCTGTCTCTCTCTCTGTCTCTCTCTCTCTGTCTCTCTCTCTCTCTCTCTCTCTATATATATATATATATATATATACACATTTATATGCATATACTATACACTTTACATACATCCCTGGATCAAGAGAGCCTTTATATCTGAGCAGTTGGGGAGCTGAACATAAGGTCACTCAGAATCTGGACCAGGGAATCAATCACAAGATCATTCTCATAAGCAAGCCCCCAAAGCAAAATACTAACTCAGAGTATATATACAGTTCTCAGAGCCAGAAGGCATCAACACCCTCTTGACTCATGCCTAATTAGAAATTAGCAAAAGGTGTAAAAACCTTCCTACAAGCAAGCCTCCCCTAAGCAAGCTTCCGTTAATGGGTTCCACCAGAGGCCTATTAATGGGTGGGAAAGAACTTCTGTCCCATTAACATTACAACTACTGACCAATCATCCACCTGTTCAAGAAAGTCCAGTGACTCCCTATTTTTTGTTAATTGGGTTTTTTTTTTTTGCATTTTGGAGGGCAATTGGGGTTAAGTGACTTGCCCAAGGTAACACAGCTAGTTTTGTGTGTGTGTGTGTGTTGTGTCTGACGTCAGATTTGAACTCAGGTCCTCCTGACTCCAGGGACAGTGCTCTATTCACTGTGCCACCTAGCCGCCCCTGAGTGACTCCCTATTAATTCTTGGATCAGAAATAAACTTCTTGGGGTAGCTAGGTGGTGCAGTGAATAGAGTACCAGCTTTGGAGTCAGGAAGACCTAAGTTCAAATCAGGCCTCAGACACTTGATACACTTACTAGTTGTGTGACCTTGGGCAAGACACAACCCCAATTGCCTTGCCTTTCCCTTCCAAAAAATTAAACTTTTTATGTCATTTAAAGTGGTTCACACCTTGGTGCCTCCCTATATTACATTTCCTGTCTTCCTCATCTTACTGGTTTACTTAACTATTCTTCACATAATGTTTTATTGCCTGACTTTTATACTGGCTATACCCCATGCCTAGAATGCAAAATGCTTCCTCATCTATGCCTTCTGGAATCTTTCATGTCCATGAAGACTCAACTCAAGTACTACTTTCTTCATGAAGTCTTTCTTGATCTCCCAGTTGAAGTGTACCTTTCTAAAATTAGCTGGTACTCATTTTGCAAATATTATGTACATATTGCTTCCAAAATTAAAGCATATGCTTCTTGAGGGTAGGGACTCTTTTGGATTTGTGTCCTCAACTATTAGCACACTGCTTGGCACATAGATTTGGTAACTACTTGTTGATTGATTCCATGAAAAAATATAAATACAAGGTCCTTTGGAGAAGATTATTTCAGATGATTAGTGTAAGATATCAGTTATATTTGTTCTACAAACTCTGTAGTGGAAGAGAAATGGCCCCTTAAATCCCTGACAGAATTAATAGCAGAAAATGTATTAAAAATGTTTAAGAGCCTAAATAAAGTAGTGCAATAAGATATGAACCCTTGAAAAACCTAATCTAAGATGCCTATGCCCTCATTCTCAATGTAGTAGGACTACATTCGTTGAAAACTCTGGAAGATAGCGTTGTTTCTGAAGTTAAATTTAGTAGTGCATGAGGTGAAATGTACTGTGTAATTTATGTAGGTAGAGCAAACGTTGTTACTGGCTTTGAGAAAACAGCAAGGACTTCATTTTCAGTTGGAAAATAAAACCAAGCAAAATGGAAAAGGGGATTATGAAAAAACTCAGTGTTCTCTACAACTGGCCTGTATTTCTGCTTACTCATTTAAGTCATTATATTTACAGAACAATTAAAGCAAGGGAAAAATGGTGTCATCCTCAGAGTGTAACTCCCTGAATCCTCCTTGATCCTTTCCTTCGAGGTATGAATTCAAGAGATGCATTTGTTACCATTTTTAATTGACATTTGAGATGAATCTGTTCAAATGAATATATATGTATATATATACACACACACACAAAGATATATATATATATCTATATCTGTGTGTATATACACATACACACATATATCTGTATATGTATTCATTTTATATTCATATACAAAGAGACATAGGCACTGAGATAAAGACAGAGAGAGAGAGAGAGAGAGAGAGAGAGAGAGAGAGAGAGAGA
>NW_027186304.1:87386121-87394598 GCF_028583685.1 Petaurus breviceps papuanus
AGAGAGAGAGAGAGAGAGAGAGAGAGAGAGAGAGAGAGAGATCCCTTTTGAACATGTGCCGAAGAGTCACAATTATTGCTTAGTTACAAGGACTAAAAAAAGTCTATTTTAGCTCTCGCTTATACTACTCTATCATTATTTAGAATGACCTAAAGTTTTAAAAGAAGACATATGCTTTTTCAAGCTCTTGCTGTTGTTGAAGAATTCCCTATGAAGTACTTTTTAATAAAGGGCAAATAATCTAAGACAAAATCTTATAAGAAAAACTTGTAGGAAACAGGGATCATCAATCCGGAGAAACAAACATAAATGGAAGCATATCTTCAGACATTTGAAGGTTCACACTGGAGAAAAGAGTAAGTAGTCTTATTCTGTGTTTTTTTAATAGAAAGGAAATTTAGAATCAGTAGGCAGAAATCAAAAGGAGGTAAATTTTGGCTTAATACAAGAAACAATTTTTTTTAAGTAAATGTACTGGGTCATAAAATAGTTTCCCATCACAAAAACTGAAGAGGAGAGCTAAGTAACCATTTATCATGGATGATATATTTTTAAAGTTACATGTATTTATTTTAACATTTAAAAATTCTTTTGAGTTCCCAATTCTTTCCTCTTCTACCCCTCCTCTAGCCACTGATATGGCCAGTAATATATTAATTATACATGTAAAGACATGCAAATTTATTTCCATATTAGCCAAGTTGCAAAAAAATACAAAACAATAAAAAGCAAGAAACATAAAGTAGAAAAACTATGCTTCAGTCTTCACTCAGAGTTCATCAATTCTTCTTCTAAAGGCAAATAGTATTTTTTACCATGGCTCATTTGGAAATGCCTTGATCAGAGTAGTTTGTTTTTTTCTAAACAATTGGCCATCATTACAATGCTGCTGTTCCTGTGGGCTATGTTCTGAATCTTCTCAGTTTACTATTATGTCATTTTTTATATAAGCCTTCCAAGGTTTTTCTGAAACCACAACACTCATCATTTCTTATATAATGCAATAGTTTTCCATCACAAACAAATACCAGAATTTGTTCAGTCATTCTCTATGGTGGGTATTTCCTAATTTATTTTTTCCGTTATGTACATAACTATCAAATGATTACTAAATAGAGTGAGAAAAATAAAAAAGAAAATTCACCTGGTGAAATAAGAGGTCAAGAATTTCAAGGGAATTTTTTTAAGTGAAAAGGAAGGTCAACTATCAGTACCAATTGTCAATCTACCTATAAAGTAGTAATCATTGAAAAAATTGGCATCAGGTAATAAATCCAGTGGTCAATCAGTGTAGCAGATTAAAAACAAAATACACAAAAGCAAATATGCCTAGTATTCTAGTTCTTGATATTCCCCCAAATTCCATGTATGAGGGCAAGATACAATACATATGAACATAAATAGTCATAGTTAGCATACATATGTATAGATAAAATAACTATGTACGCATGTTTATTTACACACATTTATATTAATATCGACATGCATATATGTGCAGTATGAACATGTATATTTCAATGTATACATACATACATTTGCATGACTATGTATATGCATGTGTATTCATATATCTACATGTGTGTGTTTTGTATTCATATATATGTATATACCAACTACACACAAATATAAATATACTTTTTACATTGGTAGGATGGGTGGGAAGAATGGAGTCAGTTTATGGAAGGAAACTAAAAAAGTCACCTTGGCAGTGGGATGTAGTTGCTCATGTGTTACTGCATTTTCTGTTCTTTAAGATGGAAAGGTGTTTGTGTCTGTTTTTTGCCTGCAAGGTGGCCATCTGTGTGAACTGCCTCCCTCTGTTTGTACAGTATTCTGGCATCTCTTTCTTTCTGTCTCCCCCCCACCCCCAGCCCCTTCTCTCTCGCTCAGGCCCTCTGACTGGGTGGAGTATATTCCAACCATAGGAAGATGCTTAGACAGTAGAACTCCTTGCCAAAATTACATTTCCAGAAAGCAGCACAGTCTCATCCCCAAGGTCAGGTTCTGGGCTGCCACTGTTGACATTAATGCCCACTTTTTTTCATGTCAGCATAAACATAAGACACCCTATGTTTTACAAAATGGATAGTACTTCAAACAAATATAACAAAAAAATCTTCCAAGAAGCAATTTCCATTTATTCCAACTGATAATCTGTGTGCAATCAGTCTAGCCATATTGAATTTCAGGTGATATAGTCCGGAAGCATGTTCATCCTAAAAAGATAGATTTGTTCTGATCTCATTGTCCCTTCAGGCCCCAGGGAGCCTCCCTGTTATCCTTGACTTTTGTTGTAACTTCATACATTACATATCTTTTCCACAGTCACTATAAATAAGGTTATTTAGCACAAGATACATTTGGTGCTAGAGAGCTACTTTTCTCTGTGAATTTAGACTTCCAAGTTTTATCCTTTGTTCACTAAAACTCGGTGTTAAAAAAGCACCAGATCCTATACACACATACATACACATGCATATACATATGTGTGTAAATATACAGATATATTTCAGGACCAAAGTAGGAATTTATTTTTCTTGACTGCATATTTATAATTTTCCCCCCTTCTTCATAGGGAATAGATGAACAGGGGGAGGGAGGTCATTGAAAGTAGAAGAGAATGTAGACCTGAGTAAAAAATAAAATTGAATTTATTTTTTAAATAAAAACTTTTGGTAAAATATTTTTATACTTCAAAACTTAATATATCAAAGATGATGTTCATTAGAAAATTTCCATTTTGATTAATTTCATTTAATTTAATGAAAATGTACTAACCATTTATGTATAAGGCAGAATACATTTATTATAAAAAAAAACTTTGCATGTCTGAGAATGGGTCATGTATTGATTGGCATCAGTTCCTAGAGGTTCTTAAGTAAGATTCATAGCCAGTAAAAGGAGTTTGATTTAATTATCCACATAGGAAAAAAGCAAGTGGATAAAGAATACCTGTGTCCTGGATGGCCACTGAAAATGAGTAAAGTAGTGGATATGACACAGAATTCAACAGGATGAGATGAATAGGTTATGTTGTATATGGGAAATTTCAGCGTTTTTTAGATGAACCTAAGAGTATCCCTAAAATAAAGCTCATCTTTTTAATACCAGTATTTTCCCACAGGTATTATATGACTGCATGTTATAGGATGCTGTAGTTTCCAAAGAAATGAAATTGAGAGTCACCTAAGAAAGAATGGTAAGGACCATAGTGACAACACATTACAAAGAAGGAATTATGCAGGGTAAGTTGCATAAAAAGCATCATCAAAGAAACATATGCCCCAAAACAAAAAATAAGACAGGCTGTTCACATGGTGAGAGTGAGGGATAACCAATGGTCAATCCGTGTCCTCCATTGGCATCCTCATGCTAACAAGAGAAACTAAGGGAGGTCTTCCACATTTTGAGTGTATTCCCTGTGGAAAACTCCTGGGAAGATATGCATAAGAACAGCTCATTATAGACAGATATGGATGAGTTCTCTTCTCTGTCTTTGAAGAGCATATGCACTTCAAGGAAATACATTAGAGTGCTACTGTACACTCAAGGCACTAGTATAAATAATGTAAAAACAAAGGCAAAAATCAGAGAAGGCTTTCTCCTAGGGGAAGGTATAGTTTACCTTGGATTTTGGAACATGTCAGAGTATAATCTCCGAAATCTATTGACCATGCTATGTATATGCTCCACCACATACTCATTCTGGTATTTTTAGTTTCAGATAATCACTATATTTCATTCCCGTGATCATGCTATAGACTTTTATAACCAAAGTTATATTGTTTCTCTATATAAAACCAATATAAATCAATTCAGGTTTTAAAAATTATTTAATTATTTCGAGTTCTGAAATTATTTTTACAATATTAACACAATATTAACAGCAGTCCTATGGTGAAAGCATCTAATTGAATGAGAAAAATGACTGTTATTATAGTTCCAGTAATATGAAGTGAGGAACTGTAAGAGTATCATTCAGTATCTGGGTCAGGGCCCCACCTAGTTCAAACTTAGGGTGACTTGAATAAAGGCCAGAGGCCAGGATCCAGCCACTGCACAAGCTGCCTTTATTATTGGCCTAGTTATACGAGTTCTGGGCAGATTCCCATTCTCTGTGGCTATCCAAGCAACCAATCACACCCATTCAATGCGGCCTGGTGGACTAAGCAAATCACTGGAAATTGGGTACTTCTGGGTGCTAATCCTGGCCCTGCAACTGGTTCATGCTGTGTCCTGCCTCTCTTAGTGTGTTTCTTCAGCTGTAAAGTGGGGATAATAATACTGAACTATTTCTTTAGAGTATTATGTGGATACACTATTAATAACAGCTTTAAGAAGACAAGGTAGCATTTACATGAAATGCTAGATTAGGAAACTTCTTACTGCTGCAAAGTAAAGGCATACCTTAACTTTAAGAAAACCCAGTATACAAAAGACCAAATATTTAAAATAGTTAAATTAAGGAATTAATTTTCACTTTATGGAAGAAGCACTCATTAAAAAAAAAGAGGGTTAGCACAAGTTGAGACCTGTAACGTAGTAAAAAAAAAATATTGGATTAAGTCTGGAGACCTGAATTTTAATGGAAATTCTGCTACTAACTAACTCATTGACCTCAGGTACTCCTTTGGAATCTTATTTTCTTCTTATGTATAAGGAGGCAGACCTAACTGATCTCCAAGATTTCTTAGCATTCAATGGCTTCAAGCTTCCTTTAGATAGTCATAGCCCCATACATAATTTACATACACTAGGTACTCAATAATGATTGTTGAATGAAGAAAATACTATAATTCAAATATGCATATGTGAAATTTTCTATTATTTTTTGTGAGAGGAAGAAAGGCTAGACTATTGTAGTAGACTTGGACTACAAGGGCATAGGTTTGAATTATGACTAACTCTATACCTTGTTCTCAATCTCCTTAAGTCTCTGTTTCCTCATCTGTAAACTAGGGCAGTAATATTTGTACTAAACTACCCCCACAGAGCTCTTGTGAGAAAATTGCCTTATAAATCTTAAAGGAGTATATAAAATCCAAGCTATTAACATCGGGTTGTATCCATTTAAAATTTAAGAAGTGATTTAGAGGACATTTAATGCAAACTCCTCCTATGATCTCTTTTTTATGTAAACAATATTTTATTTTTTCCAATTACATATAAAGATAGTTTTCAACATTCATTTTTTATTAGATTTTGTGTTCCATGTTTTTCTCCCTCCCTTCCCCCCTCTCCAAGATAGGGAGCAATCTGATACAGGTTATACATGTGCAATAATGTTAAACATGTTTCCACTTTAGTCATGTTCTGAAAGAAGAAAAAGAACAAAAGGAAAACACACACAAAAAAAGAAAATGAAAATAGTATTATTCATTCTATATTCAGTCTCCATCTTTATCTGAATGTGGAAAGCATTTTCCATCATGAATCTTCTGGAATTCTCTTGGATAATTGTACTGCTGAGAAGAGCTAAGCCTATCGTAGTTAAAGATTGTGCAATGTTTCTGTTACTGTATACAATGTTCTGGTTCAGCTCACTTCACTCAGTATCAGTTCAGATAAGCCTTCCCAGGTTTTTCTGAAATCTACCCGCTCATCATTTCTTATAGCAAGCACAATAGTATTCCATTGCATTCACATACTACTACACCTTTCTAACTTCATTTTATAAGCAAAGAAACTGAAACCCAAAAGAAATTAATTGACCTGTTCAACATCACATAGGTCATTACAGGAAGAGTTGGAGCTTGTATCTAGCTGTTATAATACCCAGTGTAGTATACATAGAGTCCACTATATCATATTATCTTTTTTTCTTCTCAGTGATCTCCCCATAATTAGTGGGGATGAAAGAAAACACATCCCAAATGAAAGACTACATTTCTACTGATTTGGACTCCTATTTCATTTGCATGGGGGAAAATTATAAACACTTTTTTTAAACTTTTAAATATATTGGTAGAGTCTCTCCTAATCTGCCTTTACTGTTTTTTTTTTCTGTCCAAACCTTTCCCTCTAACATGGGCTTCTGTGCCTGTACTTCAAGGCTGTCTTGGGCCCTCTTCTCTTCTCTTGCTACACTCTCTCACTTGGTAACTTCATCAGCTTCCATGAGCTTTATCATCTTCTCTATGCAGAAAACTCTCAAATCTATATATCTAATTCTAGTATCTCTGCTGAACTCCAAACCTTCATCAACACTACCAATCTGGTATTTCGAAATGAACAAGGTTTACTGCAGATATCTCAAACTGAGATTATCTCCAATTCATCCTGTTCATATCTTGTTTGCTACTGGCTGTCTGAATATTGCCCCCTCCCTTCCCCCAGTGATGCCATAGGTTCTCTAAGTAGTGATTGTTTATTGCTTTTTTTTGGTACTACCACTTCTTAGAACAGTGTCTGACATATAGTAGTGGTTAATAAATGTTTATTGATGAACAGATCGGCAAAAGATGAACCTGTTAAATTCCACCCATCTTACCTAGGTTCTGAACTTCATTGTCTCTGTCAAGTGCAAACAAAGGACTTAACTGGCAAAAAAGCAGAACCAAGGAGCAGAATGGAAGCAGAGACCTCTAACAAGAACTGAGTGAAAGGGAAGTCTTCTCTCTCCTCCAATCTCACTGAAAGGACAGGATCACCTCATTTGGAAGAGTTAAGTCTAGGTGCTTGTGACTCTGCCTCTGTAGCAGCAAGCACCCTAGCATACACAGGATGGTTCTTTGATCTGCTTTTCTAAAGGAAAGCAACTCAAAAAGAGTTAACAATTTTTCTTTAATCAAATGTATATAAAGATTAACTAGTACAGCAGAAAAAGTCAGTACCCTGAACTTCAGAAAATACAAACAAGTTACAAGCAGACAAAAAATACAGACAGAGAAAATAACACAATTCAACTGAACAACAGATAGGGCTTCTAGCTGTCTGACCATCACATACCTACAGAGTTAGTTACCAGAGAAAGAAGCACCAACATCTGGGTTTTCAAAGCTGGGGGGTTCAACGGCTGCCCAGAGTTTCATCTGGACAAATTACATAATTCTTCCCATGAGTGAGCCCCAAGACAAAACCTCACCTAAGGGAGTATATATAGCCTTCTCTGGGGTCAGAAGACATAACAATCTTTGTGACCTACTTCCTAATTACAAAGTAACAAAATGTGTGCCTTGCTGTAAAACAAACCTCCCCTAAGCAAGCTTCTCTTGTTGTGCTCCAAGTGAGGCCCATTAGGGGAAAGGAAGATCTTCAAACTCCCTAGGCTTATTAAGGGGCAGGGAAGATCTTCAAATTCCCTAACCATTACAGCCACCTCCCTCACCCCACTCCTATCCACCCAGGAGATAGAACAGAGATCTTTTCTTAATGTCACATGCACTCTTGAGAGTAGAGATTATTTCGTTGTCTGTATTTGTATTCCCAGCACCTGGTACAGTGTCTGGCACAAAACTGATTGATTTTATTGAAATGGACCATCCTGGAAGTTTTGTTTTTAATCAAGAACATAAAATATTTTAGCAATGATATTTATATATCATGCCCTCTACTAAACATGGAAATCTGGGAGAAAATGGTGCAGGGCTAAGATGGTGGCAGTAATGGTAGTTATAATGAGGGTAGGGGGCAGACTTGGGGCAGTGAAGACATATTAGCAGTCAATGAAGCAAGGCCTAGATTTATATGACTTTTCAAGGATTAAAAATTCTCTCTCTCTCCTCTCTCCATACATACACACACATATGTATCTCATTTGGTACAAACACACACACATATATCTCATTTGGTACACACACACATGTGTATGTGTGAATATCTCTCTCTCTCTCTATCTATCTATCTATCTATCTATCTCTATCTCTATATGTGTGGCTATGTGTTTATATAATCTTGTTTGATCCTGGAAATAACCCTGTGACCAAGGTAGCATCATTATTGGTATCTTTATTTTACAAAATTGAAAACCAAAACAAAAATCTTTTACCCATGACTTATCCAAGGTCACACAGTTACTAAACTCCAATGTCTAGTGCAAATCTAGATCTCTCCTGATTCCAAGTTCATCACTTCTACTACCCAGCATCCCTGGCTGCCATCTCCCAGGGCATTTCTACCACTTGGAATCCTTAACACCTTTTAAGGCTCTGCTCACATTCTGTCCCCTACATGCAGCCTGTTCTAATCCTTCCAGTGGTTCATGTTCCCTTCTATTCCACCCCTGATGACTATATTTTTACTTTGAATATATTTAATATATACTTATCTGCATATCTGTAGTTTTCTCCCAGTAGAATGTAAGTTCCTGGAGGGCAGGAGCTTATTTATTTTTTCCTTAATGCATATAACAACTAGCACAGTGCTTGGCACAACATAAGCACTTTATATGCTTGGTAAAATGAATGAAATTGATTTGAACTGAAGCAGAGAAAGGAAGAAAGAAAGAAAGAAAGAAAGAAAGAAAGAAAGAAAGAAAG
>NW_027186304.1:87394698-87418218 GCF_028583685.1 Petaurus breviceps papuanus
GGAAGGAAGGAAGGAAGGAAGGAGGGAGGGAGGGAAGAAGAAAGAAAACCTGGAACTGACAGGGTTTTAGAAATTATAAACTGCTTTCTGCCTCAGTAAAGGGTCTTTAACTAGTTGGATGAAATGTTCTATATAAGTTTGAATTTTTATGACTTGGAATCCAGTTTCTATCATGAGGTGGGTTTTCCACTTGTCTGCAAATAGCTCTCTACCCCACCCCATTCCCCATTTGAGTCCTTTACTTATCCTTCAGTTTACATATTAAATAGAATAATTATATGAATTTGTGCATGAGTATTTTATTTATGTTTTTAGAACTGTATGCCTAAATTGTGGATTTACATCCTTCATCAGATCCCACAAGAAGACACTTGTGCATGGAGAACAGAAACCAACTAAATACAGAACTTTTTTAAACTTTTATTAATTCATATATTTTTAGTTTTCAACATTCACTTCCAGAAGATTTTGAGCTCCAAATTTTCTTCCCATCTCTCCTCTCCCCCCAACCCTAAGACAGTGTGCATTCTGACTACCACTACCCCAAAACTGCCCTCCCTTCTACCACCACCCCCCTTTTCTTATCCCCCTCCATTCTATTTTCCTGTAGGGCAAGATAATTTTCTGTATCCCGTTGCATCTATATCTTATTTCCTAGTTGCATGTAAAAACAATTTTTAATATTTATTTTTAAAACTTTGAGACCCACTTTCTCTCCCTCCCTCCCTTGCCACTCACCCTCATTGAGAAGGCAAGAAATTTGATATAGGTTATACATGAGTAGTCATGCACAACACTTCTATAACAATCATGTTGTGAAAGACTAACCATATTTCCCTCCATCCTATCCCACCCACCCCTTTATTCTATCCTCTCCTTTGTCCCTGTCCCTCCTCAAAAGTGCTTGCTTCTGATTACCCCTTCCTCCCATTTGCCCTCCCTTCTATCATTCCCCACTCTCTTATCCCCTCCCCCTCTACTTTCCCATAGAATAAGATAGAATTTCATGCACAACTGAGTGTGTGTTATCCCTCCTTAAGCCAAATCCAATAAGAATAAAGTTCTCTTATTCCCTATAACCTCTGCCCTCTTCCCCTCCATTGTAAAAGCTTTTTCTTGACTTTTTTATGTGAGATGATTTACTCCCACTCTACCTCTCCCTTTCTCCTTCTCCCAGTACATTCCTCTCTCCCCCCTTAATTTTATTTTTTAGATATCATTCCTTCATATTCAACCCACCCTGTGCTATATGTTCCCTCCAACTACTCTAATAATGAGAAAGGTCTCATGAGTTACAAATATAGTCACTCCATGTAGGAATGTAAACAATTCCAACTTCAATAAGCCCCCTTTTGATTTCTCTTTCCTGTTGACCTTCTCATGCTTCTCATGAGTCTTGTATTTGAAAGTCAAATTTTCTATTCTGCTCTGGTCTTGTAACTGGAGGTTGAATTTTCCATTGAGCTCTGGCTTTTTCATCAGGAAGGTCTGGAAGTCTGTTATCTCACTGAATGACCGTCTCCTTTCCTGGAAGATTATGCTCAGTTTCACTGGATAGGTGACCTTTGGTTGTAATCTGAGCTCTTTTGCCTTGGGAAAAATCATATTCCATTTCCTCCAGTCTGTCAGTGTAGAAGCTGCCAGATCCTGTGCAATCCTCAATGTGGTTCCATGATATTTGAATTGTTTCTTTCTGAGCTTGTACTATTTGCTCCTTTACTGGATATTTCTGGAATTTGGCTCTCACATTTTGCAGACTTTTAAATTTGGCATCTCTTTCAGGAGGTGTTAGGTGGATTCTCTCAAATTCTATTTTACCCTCTGGTTCTAAAATATCAGGGCAGTTTTCCTTGATGAGATCTTGGAAGATGTTGTCCAGGCTCATTTTTTCATCATGATTTTCCAGTAGGCCTATGATTCTCAGATTATGTCTCCTGGATCTATTTTCAAGATCAGTTATTTTTTCCATTGAGATATTTTACCTCTTTTTCTAATTTTTCATTCTTGATGTTTTGTTTGACTGATTCTTGGTGCCCCATAGAGTCATGAGCTTTAATTTGGTTGATTCTGATTTTTAGCAAATTATTTTCCTCATTTAGTTTTTGAAGCTCCTTTTCCATATGTTCAGATTTCATTTTTAGTTCACTCATTTTTCTTTTTAAGGAACTGTTTTCTTCATTGTAATATTTTTCTAATTTCACAATTTTGATTTCAAAAGAATAATTCATTTTATCTTCTACCTCTCTAATTTGGTTTTCAAAGTTCTTTTTGAGCTCATATAAGAATGCTTTCTGTGCTTGAGACCAGTTCATATTCCCTCTTGAGACTTCAGCTGTGCATGTGGATTCAATACTGTCTCCTTCTGAATTTGGTTTCTCCTACTCACAATAATAGGATTCTAGAGTCTTTGTCTTTGCAGTCTGTTTTTACCCATTTTGAGGCAGGGCTCCTCTCGTCTTTTCATCAAGAATGCTTGAAAGTCCTCTATTTCATTGAATATCCATTTTTTCCCCTAAGGATTATACTCAGTTTTTCTGGGTAGGTAATTCTTGGTTTTAATACTAGCTCCTTTGACCTCTGGAATATAATATTCCAAGTAGTAGCTGCTAAATGTAGAAGCTGCTAAATCTTGTGTTATCCTGATTGTATTTCCACAATACTTGAATTATTTCTTTCTGGCTGCTTGCAATTTTTTCTCCTTGATCTGGGAACACTGGAATTTGGCTACAGTATTCCTAGGAGTTTTCCTTTTGGAGTATCTTTCAGGATGTAATCAGGGTATTCTTTCCATATCTATTTTTCCCCTTGGTTCTAGAATATCAGGGCAATTTTCCTTGATACTTTCTTGAAAGATAGTGTCCATGCTCTTTTTTTTGATCATGACTTTCAGGTAGTCCAATAACGTTCAAATTCTCTCTCCTAGGCTTATTTTTCCAGGTCAGGTTTTTTTTCCAACAATTTATTTCACACTGTCTTCTATTTTTTATTCTTTTGTTTTTGTTTTATAATTTCTTGATTTGTCATAAAGTCATTAGCTTCCACTTGCTCCATTCTAATTTTTAAGAATTATTTTCTTCCATGAACTTTTGTACCTCCTTTTCCATTTGGCCAATTCTACTTTTTTAAGGCATTCTCCTCTCATTGGATTTTTGAACCTCTTTTGTCATTTGGGTTATTCTATTTTTTTAGGTATTATTATTATTATTTTGGGTCTTTTTTTGGTCTTCTTTAGCAAGCTGCTGACTCATTTTCATTATTTTCTGACACTCCAATTTTTCCTTTACTTCTATTACTTGATTTTCAAAATCCTTTTCAAACTCTTCCATGGCCTATGACCAATTCATATTTTTCTAGAAGGCTTCGAATGTAGAAACTTTGACTTTATTGTCTTCTGGTTGTGTGTTCTGATCTTCCTTGTTACCAAAGTAAGATTCTATAGTCTGATTTTTTTCTGCTGCTTGGTGTTTTTTTTTTCCAGCCAATTACTTGCCTTTTTAACTCTTTGTTAAAGTAGATCTCTGCTTTAGTGCGGAGGGTTATATGATGAAAGGAATTTAATCATCTCCTGGCCTGTGCTCTTGTCTGTGAGTAACCATGAGTACTCTTTTCTGCCTTGGAACTGTGAGGAGGATTCCCTCTTCACCTCCTCCACAAGCTCTGCCACACCAGTACTTCTCTTCACCCCAGGACCACCAACCAAATTGAAGCACAGGAAAAGCAAAAGAATCCTGTCTCAGACATAGCAAAGAAATCCCTGCAACTCCCATGTGATCAGTTGCTGGATTCTGCCCATCATCTGTGGGCTAAAAGCTCCAGAAGCAGCCTCTTCTGCTGTCACGGTCTCCACCTCTGCTGCCCTGGGGCTGGGGTCCAAACCATGATCCTCTCTCACCCAAGTCTAACAGACCTTTCCTACGGACCTTCTAAGTTGTCTTTGGCATTTATGGCTTTAGAAATCTGGAAACCACCACAGCTGCTAGTGATTTATGCCCCTGAGGCCTGCTCTGTCCCATCTGTGCTAGTGTGGCCCATATTGGTCTGCGCTCTTCTCTCAGACTGGTGCAAGACAACTTTTCTGTCGACCTTCTAAGTTGTCTTGGGCTGGAAATTTGTTTCACTGTCTTTTTGTGCTTTCTGATGCTCTAGAATTTGTTTAGAGTATTTTTTTTTGCTTTTTGAAGGGGGAAATGCAGGGCAGTTGGGGTTAAGTGACTTGACCAAGTCACATGGCTAGTAAGTGTTAAGTGTCTGAGGATGGATTTGAACTCAGGTTTTCCTGACTCCAGGGCCAGTGGTCTATTCACTGTGCCACCTAGCCACCCCTAGAGTAATTTTTACAGGTATTTGGAGGGTTCTGGGGGAGAGCTCAAGCGAGTCTCTTCTTTTACTCCTCCATCTTGGCTCTACCTCGCACCTGAATTTAAATGGGCAGCTCTGATAGAACGCCTATGTCCAAGGTTCATAATATATCCCTTGTGAAAAAAAGATGCTACCATCCCAACACAATTCATTCTGTCATTATACAGCAACAAAACTCTATGTCAAAAGGAAATAATTTTGTATAGACAGAAGTCAGTTTTTCACTTGTCACAACTACTTTTAATATATGAAATTCTCTTAATTCAAAAAGAATTTCAAAGCACAAAAAATACACAAAGATGCAGGAATGGGAAAAGATTTCTTTGTAAATTTTGTCCCAATAGACCACTTTGATGAGATTAAAAAATACCTCTGTATGTGTGTAGAGTTTTCATTCAGGGGTCAGGTAGTTATATAACTAATTTTTTCATTCATAAAGTATTCATTCAGGGGTCAGTTATTTACATAACAAAATTTTAATTTTTTTGAGCTATTTTAGGAATCAAATGTGTATCCTTAAAAGTTTAGATGAATCCCTTCATAGACTAATTGATAATGGTTAGAAGTCCTGATTAAATAGTTGCAGTAATTACTATTATAATTAGACTTGTATAAAATGTCAAATATATTTAGGGATAGTGAACTCTACAATAGAGTTCCTAAACAAGTCTATAGTTTCCTCTTTTCTTTTGTTATAAAATAAATGTATATTGTAGAATAACTATATCTACTATATACCCCAGTGGGTTGTCACCTATAGTAGTGTTCTCCGTTATGGGGTTGTAAATTTAGAGTCTGTGAACTAGCATTTATTAAGTTCCTGCTATATCCCAGACACATAGGGATACAAAGACAGGGAAAAGACAGCCCCTACTCTCAAGGAGGTCACAATTAAAGTTGGAAAAAAATAATATACAAATAGTTGTGTACAATCAATATATATCCATGATAAATCAGAGATATTTTAACATGGAGGATTAGGAAATGCTTCTTGCAGAAAGCACGACTTTTTCTCAAATTTGAAGGAAGTCAAGAGATGGATAAGTAATAGACATTGGGTACTGCCAGGGAAAATGCCCAGAGTTCAGCAGTGGATTGTCTGGTTTAAGGAACATCAAGGAGGCAAGTATTATTAGATCTCAAAATATGTGGGGGAATGTTAGGTGTAAAACTAAAAATGTATCTGGGGGCCATTTTATAAAAGGCTTTAAAAGCCAAACAGAGGAATTTATATTTGATCTAGGATGTAATAGCTACACTGTAGTTGATTGAATGGGTGGAAGGGGTAGCATGAGCAGATTTACACTTTAAGAAGATTACTTTCTAGGATGGACTTCAGATGAACCAAAGTGGGGAGAGACTTGAGGCTGGGAGACCAATCAACAGGTTTTTGTAATAATATAGGCATGAGATAATGAGTTCCTACACCAGGGTAGAGACAGTGTCAGAAGGGAGAAATATGGGTAGACAAGTGATATTACAAAGATAGAAACAGCAAGACTTGGACACTGATCAGGTAAGGCAAGTAAGAGAAACATCTGTCAATACCCTTATGATTTCAAAAAACCACACAACCCAGAAGATCCAAATACAAGTCGTAATGTAATTTCTTTGTATTATACCGATTTAGCATGGGGATACTCTATAGAGTTCATGGAATGTCAGAATGTCAAGAGTAGTTATGAAAAAGAAGGGATGAAGTAGTTATACTATCACCATATCATTCCTCATTTGTAAAAGTTATTATTAAAACTATATGATGTTGTTTTAAAAAAGGCGAAAAAGTAAATCAATGAAAACCATTAAATGAATAAGAACTAGAAGTAAATGGTACAACAGCCCATTTTTTCTATTAACTCAAGTAGTATATAACCTAATGGAGAAGGGTTTATCTCTCTTCTATAAGGACAGCAAGGAAAATTAGAAAAATTTTTGGCGTAAAATAGGTTTAGCTCATCATATTATACCATATATTAACAAATTCGATATGAATAAATGATTTATAAGTAATAAAGTCAAATCACAGAAAAAAGAGAATAGGTTGGAAAATTCTACTTTGCATAACTAAGGGTAGGGGAGAATTGATAACTAAACTTTCAAAAGAAGTTTTAAAATAAAAATAAATCTAAAGAGCTTTCATATAAAATAAATTTATAAGAATAAAATATGTTACTCAGGAAAAACTATTTGAATTAAATATCTCACATAAAAATAATTTTAATTTTTTCTTTTTCAGAAGAAAAGCTCATAAAAAGACAAGATAAAATGGCTGCCACTTTCATTTAAAAAATATCTTTCCCCTCCCCTAGGAGAATATTCAAACATTATTATATCAATAGAACAGGATTTAGGCCAGTTTACAGCATGTCAGTACATTGCATTATTGGAAATGAAACAAAAGTTATTTTGTGTTAACAATACACAAAAATAAAGATGATTTAAAAACTAGAGCCTGGTTTGATTATAAACATCTTCTAATTTCCCTAGTAGTGATAGACACCATGATCTCATCTCCTCTAATGACCAAGAGAAAGCTCTCTTAAACTAAAATAATTGACTAGAAACAGCATTCTCTTTCTAGCTCTGTTCCCAAAATAAACATTAAGATTATAAAAGGAATTAAGCATAACCTCTACCTTTCCCAGATAATAATTATAATATATCATAGATTATTTAAAAATAGTATTCTTGGAAAGCTGTTTGCTCTTTGTGCAATCATGGGCAATTCACTCGACCTTTGATTAGTTTACTCACATCTAAAATAAGGTGTTTGAATGAGAAGGCCTTTAAAATCCCTTTCACATCAAGATCTGTTATCTTTTCATCCTACATATATTCCATATGTGTCCCCAAACAAATTCTAAGACACATCTACTGTTTTTAAACCATATTGATTCTAGTTATTGTCTCCTTGCATATGACTTCCACTTTTACATGTTGGGTAGCAACCCATGTGCTAGTGTCTCATATGAGTACTTGTCCACTTACTCATCCTTTGGCTTGTTCATATCACTTCCCCTTCACTCTGGCAGATTTAGGTTTAGATTCCCAAAGAAGGAACACTACATGGGGTTACATTGCAAGTTCTCTCAAGGCTCTAGGGGTAATTCTGTTGAGTGGAAGATAGCCCTCCTACTCACTATTTTAGTTCTTGAGCCCTCATTGGTAGGCTTTCATTTACACAAACCAGGCCCTCACAATGATGGCAGTTTTTAGATCTTAAACATTAGTGTAACACTTGTTTCCTGGGACTGAATAAGTCACTTCAGGCAGGAAAACAGTTAGGAGGCTATTGCAATAACTGTAGGTTTGTGATTATAAGGATTTGAATTAGTGTAGTAGCAAAAAGGAATGGAAGGGAATTTAGTGTTTTTGAATTTCTTTATTTGCATTCCCTTTACAATCACAAATTTTAAGCTGAAGGGCATCTTAGAGGTCATCTATATCAACTTGATTATTTACAAATGATGATGGTGAGGTTATAAAAGGTTAGTATGAGGAAGAGAGCAAGCATGAGAAAGTGAAAGAAATGAGAGAGAGAGAGAGAGAGAGAGAGAGCATAAATTATACACTGAATAATAACGGAAGGGGCCAAAATGAATGTACTCTCAGGTCTAGAGAAGAATTTGTGGGCAGCTAGGTGGTGCACTAGATAAAGGACTAGGTCTGGAGTCAGGAGTAAGTCCAAATCTGGCCTCAGATATTTACTAGCTGGGTGACCCAGTACAAGTCATTTAACCCTGTTTTCCATAGTTTCCTCATCTATAAAATGAGCTGGAGAAGGAAATGACAAAACACTCCATTATTTCTGCCAAGAAAATTCCAAATGAAAATGAGGTTAGGACTCCTACAAATTGATGGGTCTCTGAAGTCCACTCAAGTGATTAATTATGTGCTTCACCATATACTGATGACTAGAGGAGTTTTGTCATAAGGGAAAGGGTGGGGTGAGGTAAGGTGTGTATCCGGAGGAACTAAGGGTCACTGTATCCTTGTTGCACATCTTTGCTGCATTAGAGCAAAATAAACCTCTTTTTTTTTCCTTTTTAAAGCAGTCAGTGACTTGTGAGCACTTTATTTTCTCCCAATTTCAAACCTTAACTAAGAGAGTGCTGGTGTCAGAGCCACATCTGACCCACAGGAAGCTGTCAAGAATTACACTAAGGATCTTTGCCTGTAAATCCAATAATCTTTCCACTTTATCTTATTGCTCCTGGGTCTTTCTCCTTGGTGGCTCTAGGATAAGTAGTCACAATTTAGAAAAAAATTGTGTGTCCATTTGTTATCATTTTGAAAAGGTAAAAATAGATTTTCTCCATCACTCTTCCAGGCAAAAATATCTCAGGGATTCCCTGTTGTAAGATTCCTGAAAATACCTTTGTCTATCTGGTTGATTACAAGGAGATTTGAATAAGAACGATTTCAGTGATCACCAAGGCCACAGAAACATCCATTACATATATCTATATCTATATATCCTTTTTAAAAAAGCTTTAACATAAAGAAGCAAGGTTGCATAGTGGAAAGCATACTGGACTAGGAATCAATCAGATCCAGGTCAAATCCCACCTCAGTGTTAGCTACAGTTACAGACAAGATGCTTAAACTCTCTGTATATCAGCTTCCTCATGAGGATAATAATAACTCCTACCTCACAGAACTATGTAAAAATCAAATTAAGTAAAGTATGTAAAGTGACTTGTAAATCTTAAAGCCCTATTCAAAGTCAACATTATTCATTACAAGCACATTTAGAACCTAGCAGAAAGGTTATACAAATCTACATATATGTAAAGAATACAAAGGCCACATTGTCAGAATCTGCCTGCTTGGGCCACTCCCATATGGGATATGCAGTGATTTTTTTCTTAACTTTTACAAAATAATATTTATTTCAAGGATATAGTGAGAACAAACTTAGAAACTTTCACCCCAACGTTTTTGGGACACAATCTCTGTTACTTCACCTTTGTCTCTGTGGACTATGAGAGTACTCTTAGCACAATTCTTACATATCATTGGTCCTACCAAGTCCATGTACAGACATGCCACAACTCCTGGAAGAGTTCTTATCTCATCAACCTTGGGCTAGGTACCAAAGGTTATTCCTGAGGGCCACCCCTTTCTCCCTCAGAGGACTGATGCTATACTTGTTACAAAACTTGGACCTTGAAATACATAGATAACAAGGTGCCTTACTGACCATTCAAAACTCAGAAGATCAACAGCTTCATCCCTTCATCTAGAAGGGAAACAACAAACATTAAGGCAGGCATAGAACCCAGGTCTGTATTCATGAGAACTCAAGGAAGTCTCAGTTGCTTGTAAGAGCCATTGTCTCTCACTAAACACTGTCAGCAAATGAGTTCAAAGATCAAGCAAGATGCAGCCAAAGGAAGACAATTCCCAAAGAGCATCTAGTGCTTTTTTGAGGCTTATGGAGGCTTCCAGAAAATTTGCACATTGAGGTTGTAGTAACCAGGATGTATAAAAGAAAATGAAAGGGGATGAAAAGTGGTCTTAGTGTTTTGTTGTTCAGTTGTGCCTGACTTTTCTTGACCTCTTTTTTTGGTGAGGGGGCATTTCTTGGCAAAGATACTGGAGTGATTTGCCATTTCCTTCTCCAGTGGATTAAGGCAAATAGAGGTTAAGGGACTTGGTCAGGTTCACACAACTAGGCAGGATATGAAGTCAGGTCTTCTTGACTCCAGGTCCAGTGCTCTATTCACTGAGTCACTGCCTACAGTCTTAGTGACTAGTAAGGATCAAATACATATGTAAGTGCTTTTACAGAGCTTGAAGTGTTATATATAACTTAACTAGTATTAGTTATGCACCAGTCGTTGTGTTAGATGTGAGGGATAGAAGAATAGAAGTGAAACATTCCCTTTACTCAGAAAGAATTTAGTCCCCCTAAGTCACTGAGAGCTTCTGTTCAGAGTTGTTTGCCTGAATGTGCGTGTGTTTCTTTAATTAGATTATTTCTCATATGAGTGCAGTATATCACAACTCATTAATTCCTTTTCATCCTGTGTTTTTCTTGTTCATATGCTTTCATTAACTTTCAGCAGAGGGATTATACACTATGGTGACCTTCTTAGGTGTTTTATTTTTTAATATTTCAGGGACCACAGAGTAAATTTGAGACTGTCCTTTCCCCCTCTACCTGACCAGATCATCTCTCTTTTTGGTCTTACATGCATTTGGTAATATCTATTATGTCATTTCTTTCACTGGAAGCACATTTTGTTCTATTTATACTGATTGTATATCTCTGCGTTGCCCTTTGTGTCATTAACAATTGTTATTCTTCTGAGATTGTTGTGTTCTGTAATTGGACATCTTATATCAGGAGAAAAGTGAAGTTAGGGTTCTTGAAAGTGCTCCACATTTTCCAAATGCTATCCAACTTCATTACTTCCCCTTACTCAGTTGATCATCATCAATCAAGCTTTTATGAAGTACTTACCATGTGCCACACACCGTGACAAGTACTTGGGATACAAACTCTCTTATTCAACTGTATGCTTAGCTCATCTTCAGCATCTATCCTTTATGTATGGACCAATGGCCTAACTCAATAGACTGCCTATCCAAATACATGTCTTTATCTGGACAATAGCTGCTTGCTAAACTGAATTTGATTTAATTCTTTTTTAGTTTTTTTTCTTCTGCTAAGTATGTCTCTTTTGAGGAAGATCTATATTGTTTCAGAGCTTCTTGCAATTGGAAAACAAAAGTATCTAAAGAAACTAACTATAAACAACATATTTTCCTATTTGGACTTGCTTATTACTTGTCTTTGTAGAAATTATTTAATGATGCACGTTAATAGACAGAAAAGAGTAGAGTGGCATTCCTTTTCTCCACTAAGATGATGAAAGGAAAGGGGCTTATTTATGAGTAAAAGAAAATAAAAGACTACCTTTCTAATTGAAAGTTATCAATGATGAAAGAGATACTGAATGATGAATAATATATATTTTCAATAGAGTTAGACACCATATTTATCCATTTCCTGAACTTAAGGACCATTTTGCCTGTGTATTACCTTCAATTTCAATGAGAGAGACAGAGAGAGGAGACAGACAGAGAGAGAGAGACAGAGAGAGAGAGACAGAGAGAGAGAGAGAGAGAGAGAGAGAGAGAGAGAGAGAGAGAGAGACTTTTAATCACCTTGTGTTCATTTCCTGACCCTTTCACCTTATACTTTTAACCGCTAACACACTGAAACCATAGGCAGTGCTTCCGACGTAATCCTCAGGTCCTTTATTGGAAACTGCACATTTGGCAATTCTAACTGCTTATTCCATAAAGTTTTTAGAGACCACGAGAGTATAGGTCTTTTGAATCTTAGCCCAGTGGTCTGAACACCTTCCATAAGACCAGGATTCTCTGGTAGCAGGATTCTGGAGCCATCTGCATCCCTAGCTCTCCCATCCCCCTAAACATTCCAAAGGACTGCAAAGACAGATGTTTGCATACCTAATGATCAGTGGTTGAGATTCTAAATTCTTTAGCCTCCTACTTTAAAAAGGGGGGGAGGGAGGCACTCTTAAGACTCCCTACAATAAGTTATGCCAACTCTCTCGTTATGTGATATGTTTGTACCCTTAGGCAGCATTTCTTATTCATTTTAGGGAAGACAATTCTCTGGTTCTTCTGAAAGCAAAAAATTTAATATGCATCCATGCCTCAGAAATTCCCATTCTTTTCTGATAGAGTTTCACTGTCAAATGGAATACTCACTGCAAATGTTACCAAGTATCAATTTAGGCAGCTATTGCAGATCATTTTCTATGGATGCTGGTAACATGCTATGGTGGAAATAGGGCTGACTTTGAAGACAATGGGAATAGGTGGGTATCTTGGTTCCTGCATGCTACTGACTGCTTTTGTAACTTCGAGTATGTCACTTAACCTCTCTAATTCTCGGTTTACTAGTGTTGGGAAAGAAAGGGTTTGACTAGTTGACCTTTATGATCTCTTACAGCTCTAAAACTCTGATCTTAAGAGAGCTTACTTTTCTTAAAATCTTTAAATCATCTCCAAAGCCTGAATTAATGAAAAAGGTATCTCATGGTATTAGTTTCACTTTAAAATACAATCAATTATATTGATAACATTTCTTTTACATCATTTATAGTTCTTGCTAGCTAGTGTGAGTAGAATGCTGGACTTGGAGTCAGGAAGACAAGAGTTCAAAACTTGTCCTCAGACACTTATTGGCAAATAACTTAACTTTTCCCAGCCTTGGCTTCCTCATCTGTAAAATAAAAGGAATGTACTGGATGACTTCTAAGATCATCAGCTTCCTATGATCCTATAATTCCCCCCCCATCTCCAAAAAGTAATTTCTTATAATAAAGGAGAAAAATCAGAATGGTATCCAGTATATTTATGGAGTATAATTTTCTGAGTTCTTTATACATAATCTCTCACCTTTGAAAAGAATTGGAGTCAAATATGTTCTCATATCTTTCCTTTTGGACCAATCTTGGTATCATGTTAGGAGTACTGTATACTTTCATATATAACTTCAGAGGATGTCCATATAATTTCAGAGCATTCTATTTTTATTGTTTTGTTCTTTTCATTTACAATGTTGTAATCATTTCTACTTCTACTTATTTCACGTTCAATAAATTAATATGTCTTCCCATGCTTCTCTGTATTCTTCATATTTTCATTGCTCATAGCACAGTAATACTCTATTGCATTCATGTACCACAATTTGTTTAGCTATTCTCAAATTAATGGGCATCTACTCCCCATCTCCACCCCCACCCCCCAGTTCTTGGTTATAAGAAGCATTGCTATAAATAGTTTGACATGTATGGGAACTATCTTTTTGCTATTGCCTTCCTTGGAGTACATGCCTAGAAGTGATGATCTCCTTAGACTGGTATAGTGAAACATATAGGTTGTGTTAACAGAGAATAATATAATCTTTAATCTGAGAGGCTACCTCAGAGGTCATCTATTCCAACTTGTTATTAGAGGAGAATCTGTCCTTTCATATAATTTCCCTGACAAGTGGTTGTCCAGTTTCCTCTGTTAATAGCTCCAGCCCATTCTGCTGTTCAGTAGCTCTAATTATTAGTAAAGATTATTTTTTCTTTAAATCAGAACTATTTTTGCTTCTCTTCAATTTGTAGTCACTGTTCTGGGTTTAGCCCATCATCAAAGAAACATGTCTAATCTCTCTTCTACATGATAACCTTTTAAATAAGTAGTCAAGCCACAATTCAACGTAAATCCTTTGCTTTCAAAACCAGTACTCCTGACATAACCATTACACTTCCCTTCTGATCCTCTAGTTTCATTCTCTTCCAGGCCTTCATCATCTTGGACATTTCTTCCTTTGATCATTCTCTAGTTTTCAGTGTCATTTTAATTTTTTCCTGTTTTTGGAATCCAGAGAAAACTAAAATCTTTTTTTAAGATGTTAAGGTCATTCTGAAAGCCTATGTTTTTCAGCTGTTAGTAGGATTTAGAGCCAAATGTATACAGCAAATGTGTAATTATTTCTAATCTGAACATAAATAAACATAAGCCACTTGTTCTTGTTTATTCAACATGAAAATTACATATCCTAAAATACATGATTTTTGTAAACTTTATCCTCAAGGGTTGGTAAGCATCAAAAAATAAAGGCTTCTTTAACATTTGATCCATCAGTGATTGGTAAGTGTAGGTGGGCTTATGTTCAAACACACCTAAATAGCAGTAGCATTTCAGGAATAAGGATAGTGGCAGATTTTAGGTAAATGAAAATTCCTAAAAAATAGTGTTATTTAATTTTCACCTTCACAGACTTCAGTCCCATTTTAAAGATCAAGGTCTGTACTATGGAGTGGATAGAACTTTGGACTTTAAGTAGGAAAGATCTGGATTTAAATTCTTCCTTACTCATATACTAGTTGTGTGCTACGGAAGAAGTTATTTAATTGCTTGGTCTAAGTTTTCTCATCTGCAAATTTGGGATAATAAAAATACATACCTAGCCAGATTGTTGTATGGATCAAATGTATGTAAAGTTCTTTATACAGTTCAAAGTTTGTTGGGATTTGTCCATTTTTAGTTTCACACTACTCTGATCTACAATTATACTTTTTGACATGATTCCTTTTCTTCTTTTAAAGAATGTTCCATACTTTAATAAAAACTACAGGATGTGTTAGACTATTCAGAAATACATTATTTTCTATGCTGCTTTAAAATAGTGGGTTGTGTACCACTCCCCTCCCCCAGATTCTGACCTGTCAATCACTCAACAGACTCATTTCCTGCTCTTGGATGCCAAAATCCACTGCTTTTATGTTGTTTGGCTCCTAGTCAGCCCTCACAAGCAGAAATCCTACACTGAATAAATGGTCAATATTTATTTTATAAAGTTTCCTACTCTTACACCAGAAAGGTGGATCACCAAGGGGGGTTAACTCTCAAGGACATTAATGAAATATCCAGAGTCCAATCTTACCCATGATGCACTCCTTTAACTAGAACACTTGATTTGGCCTGGAAATCAGGAAAAAAATGTTCCAGTTTCAATACTTCATAAAGTCTTTGTCCATTCACATATCCAAGAAGTGTTGATCTTTGACATATCCATCACCAACACTTTAGCTACCATGTGAATTCTGAATGTTCCATACAGAAAAATTTTAGCTGTTGCCCCATATCTCTCTCAACCCAGAAGTTCATGTTGCTTTTGTTCTGTAGATCTTTTGGAAAAGTTTTCCATATAAAGCCAAAATATGCAAACATATTTTGTTTTATTTTGAGGGGCCTTGGTAGTTGATTTGGGGTTAGTTTCCCTTACTTCATCACTTCTAAAAGGTACATGTTGAAATACCATGAAATTGAATGAATGTTTTCTCAATTTTGGCTAAAAAGCAGTGGTTTACTTCAGGCCAGTGGGCCCCAGCTAGGCTAAAGCAAGAAGGATGTAAAGTACATTAACACCAGACTTGCCCTGGAGGTGAAACCTCAGAATCTCTGTGAATACAGTGTGTGTGTGTGTGTGTGTGTGTGTGTGTTTGCACATTCATTTGCCTTGGTTCAAATGTAGCTGTCAAATTGCTAGTGATTCCATTTATAATTTAGCTTAACCTCCATGGCCAAGAGATTTGAGACTTTACATGGACTTACAATGGCTTTAGTAGCCTTGTATCTTCTGTTACCTTAAAAAATACTTTGTGCTAAGTAGGTATAATGAATTAGTTTATGGTCTAATGATATTTGCAAAAGAAATTTATATTTTTTAATTGAACTTTTGAAAACACCATGTGTTAGAAACACTAATGCCCTGGAACTAAGACAAGCAAGATTCTAGTCCTTTCTGTGTTACCAGTCAGTTCTGTGACCTTGATTGAGCCAATTCACCTCTTCTGCACTCCAATGAGTTAGCCATCAACCAACCCACATCCCTCTGGCAGGCATAGCAGATTGGTCTGCTCAATAGCCCTCAGGGGTCAATGCTGAGCATGGAACCACCATCACCACTAACAGTTCATAGGATCACAATCTAGAGTTGGAAGAAATCATCTAACCCAAATCTCTCATTTTATAGAAGAGGAAATAAGCCCAGATAGATAAAGTAACTTTCCCACGGCCACTCATGTGGCAGAGTTGGGTGGGAAGAGCACAGATAAAAGTAATTATCCCAGGAGTGTGGTAGAGAAAGTCCTGAGTCAAGAGTGCATTCTGGAGAGGAACAAAGCATGACTGCAGTGCCCAGGTGTCCTTCTTAAAAACTGAAGTCCTGGGTCTAGGAAAAATGACAGAGCATGGGCTGGCTTTACTGTTTCTTGTGAATCCGCTGGTGGTGAAGGTTCTCAATTTTGGAGGAAGTGGTGTAGGGCAGGATCCCCCAGGATCCTGGAGTTCATTGATTCCTGAAAAGATACAATGGCATGTAGAAGAGATGATGTGTGGTCTGAAGGACTCTATGAGTATGACAGACTTCCAAGAGAATGCCTACCTCCTCGAAGTCATCCTGAGGATGAACCCAGCTATCTATGGACAAGGGATGAGCATCTCATAAGTAGACAACCTGACTATAGGGACACTAGAGACAGCTTTAGAAGAAAGGGTTTCTATTTTTCCAATTACATGAGATATCAATCTCCTCATAAAAGGCACAACCCATTCTTCCAAGAATCTCCTGTAAATCGAAAAGATTCTCTACACAGCAGATCTGGCTCCATTGTCAGCAGCAGAAGTTACTCTCCAGAACGGAGTAAAGCTTATTCTTTCCACCAGCCTCAGAATAGAAAGTCCATGCATGCTGGTGCCTGCTACAAACAGCAAAATGAAGGAGAGCCAGGAAGAGGTAAAGAGAGACCTTCTGTCCAGCCTTTGAAAACATCAAGAGATACTTCTCCCTTCAGTTCCAGAGCAGCACTCTCATCAAAAGTCTTGGTTAAACCCAGTAGGCTAACTAAAAAGGAGTTTGCTGAGGCTGCAAACAAGTGGGCTACATAAAAATTAGAGAACAATATTGAGAATAATTTACCAGAAATTTCTGATTATGATGCTGGGTCTTCTGTTCCATTATACAATGACTAACCAGAAGAACCTGAGACAAATGCCACAGCTATCATTGAACTGTTTGAAGACAACCAGGTAACAAGTCGCTCAAAAGCAATAGCATCAAAGACCAAATAAATTGAACAGAAACAATCAGAACCATTCAAGATGGGGGAGTAGAAACAGGACCTCCACGTGACTCTGGCTCTCACAACCCCCAATCCATGTAAAAGGGCACTCTAAACAAACTTTGGAGCTACAAAACCCACAAAATGATGCAGAGAAGCTAACCTTCCACTGAGGACAGCCCAGCAGGCTGGCAGGAATTGGCCAGCACTGTGCTCCGGGAGCCAACACCAGCCCCATGCCCAAAGTTTTACCCCCAGGGCAGGCCTGACCAGCCCCCGGCCAGAGGGACTCCAGATCACCAGCAACTGTGGCAATGAAGAATTATCAACACATTGATGTTAAGGACAAAGTGAAAGGTCAGTTCAGTATGGACTTTGGGACCCAGTAGTTGGGCCTGAGTCTGGTTTTTGCCCCCGGGGCTGAGAAGCCACTGAGGGCTACAGTATAGCTGCTGCCACCATGTGGCAGCTTCAGCTCCTGGCCTGCAGAGTGTAGGGGGACCAAGTGATGAGTCTGAGCTCTTGCCTTAACCTGCTTGGATCTGGATTGTAGTCTAGGGTGGAGGTCCTGGGGTGTGTGTCCAGCTTGCCACAGTGTGTGGAGGCTTCAGAGAGGGCGCCCAACTAATACCTCTGGCAGTTGAGAAAACCCCCGTGTTTGGGACTAAAGCTCCCCTGTCCGGTAGCAAGTCCTATTGTGGCAAAAAGCTCAAGTAATTGAGTGGCAACATGACCAGGCAAAAGAAGCAAAGCAAACAGAAGAATCCAACTTTGTACGCTTATTTTGGGGACAAAAAGGATCAAAGCATGGAACAGGAAGAAGACAGTGAAGTCAGAACTCCTGCACCAAAAGCTTCAAAGGAAAATACAAGCTGGTTACATGCCATAGAGGACCTTAAGAAGCAAATAAGAGAAATGGAAGAAAAATTGGGAAGAGAAATGAGAACAATGCAAGAAAATTGCAAAAATAGAGTCAACAGCCTGACTGAGGAAAATAACACCTTAAAAAACAGACTAAATAAAATGGCAAAAGAGGCTCAAAAAGGCAATGAGGAGAAGAATGCCTTAAAAAGCCGAATTTGCCAGATGAAAAAAGAATCTCAAAAGCTCACTGAGGAGAGTCATTCCTTCAGAACTAGATTGGAGCAAATGGCAGCTAATGACTTTATGAGAAATCAAGATGCTATTAAACAGATCCAAACAAATGAAAGAATAGAAGGCAATGTGAAATATCTCATGGGAAAAACCACTGATCTGGAAAATAGATCCAGGAGAGATAATTTAAAAATTATTGAACTACCTGAAAGCCATGATCAAAGAAAGAACCTAGAAAATCATCCTCCATGAAATTCTCAAGGAAAACTGCCCTGATGTTTTAGAAACAGAGGGCAAAATAGAGGTTGAAAGAACCCACTGATCACCTTCTAAAAAAGATCCCAAAAAGAAAATTCCTAGGAATATTATAGCCAGGTTCCAGAATTCCCAGATCAATTAGAGAATATTACAAGAAGCCAGGAAGAAACAATTTGAATATTGTGGAAACATAATCAGGATAACCTAGGATCTGGTGGCTTCTACACTGAGAGATCAAAGGGCTTGGAATATGATATTCCAGAGGGCAAAGGAGATGGGATTAAAACCAAGAATCACCTACCTAGAAAAACTGAGTATCATGTTTCAGAGGAAAATGTGGTCATTCAGTGGAATAGAGGACTTTCAAACATTCTTGATGAAAAAACCAGAGTTGAATAGAAAATTTGACATTCAGATACAAGAAGCAAGAGAAGCATTAGAAGGTAAACAGTGAAAAGAAACCATAAGGAACTTAACAAAGTGGAACTATTAACATTCCTTCATGGAGAAATGATAATTGTAACTGATGAAAGTTCTCTCAGTATGAAAATAATTGAAGGGAATATACATATATATATGTATATATATGTCTATATGTCTATATATGAGGGTATATGGGCATATGAATACATATGTGAATGTGTGTATAAATATTTACAGGTAGACATAGACAAAGGGCACAGAACCAATTTAATAGGAAGGGATGATACTTAAAAGATGAAATTAAGAGGTGAGAAAGGAATATAATGAGAGGAGATGGGGAGAGACAGAATGGGGTAAGCTATCCCATATAGAAGAGGCAAGGGAAAAGGGTTACAATGGAGGGGCAGAATAGGAAGGCAAAAGGAATGGATCAACCTTATTCTCATTGAATTTGGCTTGGGGAGGGAATGAAATACCCACTAAATAGGGTATCTCACCCTACAGGAGAGTAGTGGGGAAGGGGATGAGAGGGGAGATGATGGAATGGAGGGCAGGCTGGGGGGTATGGAAGTTGGAAGCACTCACTTTTGAAAAGGGAAGGGATCAAAGTAGAGAATAGAACTAGTGGTAGGTGGGATAGGAGGGAGGGAAATATAGTCAGTCTTTTAACAATATATCAACTATATTAATGTTTTGCATAAGCTACACATGCACAACCTATACTGAACTGCTTATCTTTCCAATAAGGGTGGGTGACAAGGGAAGACTGTAATGAATCTGGAATTTGAAGTTTAAAAAATGTTTATATATATATATATATGTATATATGTATACTATTAATAATTCTATTTTACATGTAATTGGGAAATAAGATATACAGGCACTGGGGCATAGAGATCCACCATGCCCTGCTGGAAAAGTCAAAGGGGGCATGAGAGAAAATATGGGAGAGAGCAGATAGGAGGAGGGGATATCTTGTGGGACTGCTATTTTCAGTTGGTGAGGAGGGGAAAAACGGGGAGAAAATTTGTAACTCAAAATCTGGCGGAAGTGAATGATGCAAATCAGAAGTTAATAAAACATTTGAAAAATGAAAAAAAAGAAAGAATAAAAACCTTGTGAGAAGTATGCACAAACAAAATAAATTCTCACATTGAGTATAAAAAACAAAATAAAACAGAAATCCTCATAGAAACCAGACAATCAGAGGGGTAGCAGCAAGGGTATATGGGTAAATGTTTAACAACTTTGAAAAAACATGATGCACTTCAGTTTAATATGCAGTATTTATTGGTCTTCATTATTTTCTTAAATTTAGAAAATCAGCACATAATAAGTTAAGCCTTGATTTGTAGCCTTTGCTCATTTCTGAGGTGTAAATTCTTGTAATGAAAATTTAACAATTGACTGTGGTAGGAAGGTCTAACTGAATGCAGAGGATATTTTCCAACATCTGACATCCAGGGGAAGTAATATGAGCTTCTGGGTAGAGGAGAGTCAAGAGTGAGGCCCAGAGAAGAGTGATCTCTATGCAAATCACCTATCATCCAATGAAAGGAATGCTTTCTAAGCTTTAATGTAATCAAGTTGACACTAACTCTTCCTCTCAAAGCAAGCCTAAGTCTCTTTGCTAAGTTTCCTAGATCACTAGGGACTCTGACTTGAGGTCTAAATATCCCTCACCTTCTGGTCCTGGAACTCACTTGACTCCTTGAATTCAGAGCCCTGTTTCACTTGAAACCAAATCATCAATACTTCTATCCAACTGCCACCATATCCAAGTGTTGTCTTAGCATTCTTTTTCCCCCTTCACTGTTCTTTTTTTCTTGTCTCACACATTGAGCCAATTTTATTTTGTCCAGGCTTATTTAACATGAAAAAATGAAAAAAAAAATCTGATGTAATACACCAGAGAATGATCATTAGAAACATGTATAAAATAAATAAAGTCCAAGATTTAGGGTAAAACTCTTTATATTAAAGTTTCTCCCTCCCCACACTGGTCATCTTGATGGGCATTTGAGTGTGAGCAACTACATCCAATTCTTTCCAAGTTCAAGACTAGAGCATTATATACCATTCAGAATATACTCAAAGCTAATTTGGAATTTACTCTTCTGAGAAAACCAACTGGCAATTTAGGGTAATAAAAACAACATACTTCTTGGAATTGGAAGACAGGGCTTTGAAATATTGAGATAGAGCAAGTCTATTTCTTCATGTGTGAAATGGAGGTAATAATACCCCATAATGTTATTTTGAGAAAAATACAATAATAAAGTAATTTAATAAACCTTAATATGCAAAAAAGTTCATTGGTTTTTATTCCTCTTCCAATTCTAGCTACATTTTCAACCAGTCAGAAAGCTGCCTTAAAGAAGGGTGGATCTGTTATACTGCATCACAGGACCTCCTCAATCTTGGGAATAGAAAGACAAAAGATAGTCCTATATAATAGTACTATGTATTCCCCTTAGCTTAGACGACCATAGATTTAGAGTAGGAAATGCAAAGAGAGATAATACAGTGCACCCACATTATTTTATAGATGATTAGCCAGAAAGCTTAAGTTCAAAATCCCAGAAAGTTCCACCTAAAATCTCATCTTCTACAGATTTTCCCAAACTCAATTTATTCTAGTGCATTTCTGCTTTTAATTGTTTTCTATTTCTCTTTATTTAACTTATTTTTACTTTTTTTTTGGCTTGTTGGCTCCCCCATTTTATTGTGAGCTCCTTGAGAGTAGGGATTTTTTTTGCCTCTTTTTGTATCCCCAACACTTATCAAACAGAGAATTTTGAGAAGGGGGAGACAGTAAGGAGCTACTAGAGATTATTGAATGGAGGGTGGGGGTATCATGGTCTGATCAATGCTCTCAGATTAATTTGACAGCTGAGTGAAAGATAAACTGGAGAAGAAAGATGATACTTGAGGTAGGGGGACCAAACAACAATCCAGGATTGTGGCAATGTCAGAGGAAAGATAGGGAAAATTTAGAGAGGTGTTATTAAGGTAAAATAGGCAGCCAACTCATTGGATATGGGAGGTGAAGAGGTAGTAAGGAGCTGAGTATGACATATTGTGAGCCTGGGTGATAGGGAGGATGATGGTTGAGCCCACGTAAAAGGACTTAATTTAAGTCTTTTAATATTTTATGGGTACCAGTAGAGCATTATGGTTGTCCACTAACTCATCGACACATTGCCCTCTCCATTCATAAATTTTCTTAATAATATTTCTTATGCCACTTCTTACATGTACATAATTTAAAATTTTATTTAGCCTACTTATTTACAAGATACATCTTTCCATTGCCCTTAGGATTGGCCACAACTTTGACTCCTTAAAGATTATGCTCTTTGGAGATGTAAAATCCTATAACAGCATGAGACCAAGATTTTTTTTCAAAAGATCCATCTTTTTTTAAAGGAAATATCTTGAGATTAAAAACACAATGATGTTTCCTATATGCAATATAAACCATTCACGTGCTCCTGTTTAGTGTGCCTATCTCTCCATAACTCCTGCAATATCTATAATTCCCACCTTTTTCATCTTTGCCAATCTTTTGAGTATGAGGTGAAATCTCAAAATGCTTTGATATGCATTTATTTTATTACTAGAAACTTGAACTAATCTTTCATATTATTATAAATATCAATTCTTTAAAACGTTTTAAAAGCTTTAAATTTGATCATTCATTAGGTAATAGCTTTCAGGATTATATGCTTTTGTATAGATATACTCTTTGAATATGAGATACTAGAAAAAGATGACATTTTGATAATACATGAGAAATACCTACTTTTAAAGAGAAATACATGCTATGAAGACACGATTTTGAAAATGGATGTTTAGAAATATTGTATCACTTTGCAGGGGGGTGAGTTGCTCCAAATGATGTATGACCTATAAAAATTCTAAAATCTGCATCTATAGAACATAATTAATAGGGTTTTAATTCCATTTATTAAAAATATAAAATGGAAATTCACTGTCTGAATTTTTAAAACAGCAACAAAGCAACCTGGCATACTCGGCAGTTGATATTTTTGAGATATTTTAAGAGCACTTAATGATGAACTTTACTTAGCATTAAATATCTTAACATTTTTTCTGTGACAATCACTAAAATGATGAAAATAAACTGTACACATATATATACACATTCATATGTATTATATATGTTTACCTATATGAAATATATGAAGAGGTGCATGCTCAAATCCTTTGATAAAGTAGTGTGTGTGATTTTAAAAAAATTAGTATAAATAGGTGGGATCACAAAATGCAGAATGGCTACATTTAAATGGATAAGTACACCTGCCATTAATAAAAATAGCTCATTGAAATAAATATATCTTGCATCTACAGTATTTCCCTGAATTTAGTAACAAATTTAGTAACCCTTTCAAAAAGGAAATGAAATTAGTTAGATATGACTTATTGGTATTGAACCAATGTTAATTATTAGTAGTTTCTATTTTCTTTTCTTAGTGTTCAAAAGCCATCTTTTAATTGATTCTGTAATTAGAATCATTATCAAGTATATCAGTCTGTATTTCCCTAAACACATTCCCTCACCCTTTTAAAAATGTTTTAGTAATTTTTGCTGTTCAAGCATGATTTTGTAGGGGTAGAAAGTTGTTGGATAGATAGACAGATAGATAGATAGATAGATAGATAGATAGATAGATAGATAGATAGATAGATAGATAGATAG